>NW_007729325.1:208416-228281 GCF_000696425.1 Galeopterus variegatus
AAAAAAAAACTGGGGGGGGGAAGAAGATATAACAACCACAATTACTTGAAGTTGATAAGACAAGCAAACAGAAAGGACATTTTTGGGAGGGAGGGAGGACAGGGAGGAGGGAGGGTGGTTTTGGTAAGGGGCAACATTAATCAACCACAATGTATATCGACAAAATAAAACTTAAAAAAATTTTTTTTTAAAATGAGCCAAGCCCATGGCACACTCGGGAGAGTGCAGCGCTGGGAGCACAGCAGCGCTGGAAAAAAAATGAGCCAAGCCCATGGCACACTCGGGAGAGTGCAGCGCTGGGAGCACAGCAGCGCTGGGAGTGCGGAGGCCGCAGGTTCGGAGGAGCGCAGCAGTGCTCCCGCCGTGGGTTTGGATCCTATATAGGGATGACCAGGTCGCTCACAGCGCTCCCTGGCTGAGCGCAGTGTGGCCGGTCTCAAAAATGACAAAAAAAATAAAAAACCACAACCAAGAGCTTAAGTGTAGGCTAAAACAAGCAGAAGGAATTTCTGATTTTGAAGATAGTCTTTTCAAAATAACATAGGCAGACAAAAAAAATTAATTCAAAAAAAATGAAAAGAGAGCTAGCAGACAACCTTAAGTGCATAAACATTCAAATCATGGGTGTTCCAGAAGGGGAGGAGAAAGGAAAAGTCATGGAGAACCTATTCAATGAAATAATAATAGAAAAATTCCCAGGTACAGGGAGAGACACAGACCTTCAGATTCAGGAGGCACAAAGATCCCTCAAACAGATTCAACCCACAAAAATCCTCTCCAAAACATGTTATAGTCAAACTGGCAAAGGTCAAAGACAAAGAGAGAATCTTAAAAGAAGCAGGAGAAAGGCATCAAGTCACCTATAAGGGAGCCACTATCAGACTAACAGCAGACATCTCAACAGAAATTATACAGGCCAGAAGAAAATGGGATGCTATGTTCAAAATACCAAAAGAAAGAAACTGCCAGCCAAGAATATTATACCCAGCAAGGCTATCCTTCAGAAATGAGGGGAAATATGTGTATTTCTCAGACAAACAAAAACTGGGAGTTCACCACCACACGACCACCCTACAAGAAGTCCTCAAGGAAGTCCTACATCTGGAATCCCAAATATGAAAATCACTACCACAAATACACAAGAAAGATCAAAACCCACTGGTAGAACAAAAATACAAATGAGAAAGAGAAAGAAACTAAATCTCACCACCACAAAAAAACCAACAAACATTAAAGACAAACAATAAAAGCATAAGAAAGGAACAAAAGATATTTAAAACATCCAAATAAACATCAATAAAATGCCAGGAGTAAGACAATACCTTTCAATAACAACCCCAAATGTAAATGGATTAAACTCCAACTCAAAAGACACAGACTGACTGATTGCATTAAAAAGCTAGGCCTGATACTCACCTTACCTGTAAAGACACACACAGACTAAGAGTGAAGGGATAGAAAAAGATATACAATGCAAATGGAAACCAAAAATGAGCAGGAATAGCTATTCTCATAACAGTTAACATAGACTTTAAACCAAAAACTATAAAAAGAGACAAAGAAGGCCACTGTATAATGATGGGCCCCCAAAGAAACAGGAAATCAAAAAATTTCTTGAAATTCACAAAAATAAAGACACATCATACCAAACCCATGGGACTCTGCAAAAGCAGTATAAAAGGCGAAGTTTATTGCAATAAACTCTTACATTAAAAGAATAGAAAGATTTCAAATAAACAACCTAATGCTACACCTCAAAGGACTAGAAAAACAATAACAATCCAATCCCAGACAGAAAAGAAAATAGTTAGCAGAAAATAATTAGCAGATGGAAAGAAATAATTAAGAGAACTAAATGAAATAGAGACCAAAAAAATGATACAATGATTAAAAAAAAGGTTTTTTTTTGTTTTGTTTTGTTTTTTTGAGAACATAAACAAAATAGACAAGCCATTAGCTAGGCTAACTAAACAAAGAAGAGAGAAGACTCAAATAACAAAAACTAGAAACGAAAAAGGAGACATTAAAACCAAAATACAAAGAATCATTAGAGACTTTTATAAAAACCTGAACAGACCAATAACAAGCAACAAGATTGAAGCAGTAATCAGCAGTCTCTCAACAAAGAAAAGCCTAGGACTGGATGGCTTTACTGCTGAATTCTACCAGACCTTTAAAGAGGAATTAATACCAATTCTTTTAAAACTATTCCAAAAAATTGAAACAGATGCCATTCTCCCAAACTCATTCTATGATGCCAGCATCACCCTGATACCAAAAACAGACAAAGATACAACAAAAAAAGACTATAGGCCAATATCTCTGATGAACATAGATGCAAAAAACTTCAACAAAATATTAGCAATCAGAATACAGCAACACATCAAAAAATGTATACACCACAATGAAGTAGGATTCATCCTAGGGATGCAAGGATGGTTCAACACACCCAAGTCACTAAGTGTGATACACCACATCAACAAAATCAAGGACAAAAACCATATGATTACCTCAATAAAAACAGAAAAAACATTTGACAAAATTCCACATCCCTTCATGATAAAGACTCTGAGCAAATAAAGTATAGAAGGAAAATATCTCAACACAATAAAAGCCATGTGTGACAAACTCACTGCCAATATCATCCTAAATGGGGAAAAGCTGAAAGCTTTTCCTTTAAGAACAGGAACAAGACAAGGATACCCACTCACACCATTCCTATTTAACATTGTATTGGAAGTACTGGCCAGAGCAATCAGGCAAGAGAAAGAAACAAAGGGCATCCACATTGGAAAAGACAAAGTCAAACTGTCCATGTTTGCAAATGACATGATCCTACATAGAGAAAACCTAAAGATTCTACAAAAAAACTCTTAGAACTGATGAACAATCTCAGTAAAGTTGCAGGATACAAAATCATCATGCAAAAATCAATAGCTTTTTAATACTCCAACAACAAATTAGAGAAAAAGAAATCAAGAAAGCAAGCCCATTTACAAGAGCCACTGAAAAAATAAAATACCTAGGAATCAATTTAACCAAGGAAGTGAAAGATGACTACAATGAGAACTATAAATCACTGCTGAAGGAAATTTAAAGAGGACACAAAAAGATGGAAAGACATTCCATGCTCTTGGATTGGAAGAATTAACAGTGTGAAAATGTCCATATTACCCAAAGTGATCTACAGATTCAGTGAAATTCCCATCAAAATACCAATGACATTCTTCACAGAAACAGAAAAAATAATCCTCACTTTCATATTCGACAACAAAAGACCACAAATAGCCAAACCAATCCTGAGTGGGAAAAAAAAAAAAAATCTGGAGGCATTACACTATGTAACTTCAAATTATGCTACAAAGCCATAGTAACCAAAACAGCATGGTACTGGCATTAAAAACAGACACTCAGACCAATGGAAAAAAAGAGAGAACCCAGAAATGAACCCAGATACTTAAAGTCAATTGATATTTGACAAGGGCAACAGAAGCATACACTGGAGAAGGGACTGCCCCTTCAATAAGTGGTGCTGGGAAAACTGGACATCCATATGTGGAAGAATGAAACTAGACCTGTACCTCTCACTATATACCAAAATCAACTCAAAATGGATTAAAGACTTATATATAAGACCTAAAACTATAAAACTCCTAAAAGAAAACATAGAGGAAACACTTTAGGAAGGAGGACTGGGCCAAGACGTTATGAATAACACCACAAAAGCACAGTCAACAAAAGGAAAAATAAACAAATGGGATTATATCAAACTAAAAAGCTTCTGCACAGCAAAAGAAACAGTTAACAGAGTGAAAAGACAATGTTCAGAATGGGAGAAAATATTCACAAACTATACATCAGACAAGGGATTAATATCCAGAATATACAAGGAACTCAAACAACTTAACAAGTAACCTAATCAAAGAAAAGGTTACAAGAAAACAAGTAACCTAATCAAAAAAATGGGCAAAGGAGTTGAATAGGCATTGTTCAAAGGAAGGTATACAAATGGTCAACAGGCATATGAAAAAATGCTCAACATCACTAAGCAATCAGGGAAATGCAAATCAAAACCACAGTGAGATACCATCTCATGCCAGTAAGACTGGCTATTATCAAAAAGATAGAGAATAACAAATGCTGGCGAGGATGTGGAGAAAGGGGAACCCTCCTACACTGTTGGTGGGACTGTAAATTAGTGCAGTGGTTGTGAAAACAGTATGAAGGCTCCTCAAACAACTACAGATAGAACTGCCATACAATCCAGACATCCTACTGCTGGTTATATACCCAAAGGAATGGAAATCATCATGTTGAAGAGATACCTGCTCTCCCATGTTCATTGCAGCTCTATTTACAACAGCCAAGACATGGAACCAACCTAAATGTCCATCATAGGACAACTGGATAAGGAAAATGTGGTATGTATGCACAATGGAATAGTATTCTGCCATAAAAAGGAATGGAATTCTGCCATTCGCAACAATGTGGATGAATCTAGAGAAAATTAAGTGAAATAAGCCAGGCACAGAAACAGAAATATTGCATGTTCTCACTCATAAGTGGACGCTGAAAATGAAAGAAAGATACAATAATCACAATAATTCCTTGAACTCTCAAAAGGAGAGAATGGAACTGAGGACACCAGAGGTGGGAAAGGAGGAGGGGGTGGGGTCTTCAGAGAGAAATTGGTAAAGGGCCATAAAAAAAGTTTACACTGTGTAATGACAAAATAAAATAATAATAATAATAAAAGAACACAATGATGACAGGTCCTCTTAGTCGCTTTGTAAATACTGATCCCTCTTCTTTGCTAATTTTGTTTGGGGTGTCAATGTTCACAGCTCCAGGTAAAAGATGTTCATTGGTCTAAGCTCACCATGAAAATTTGTTTCTCACCTTTCTAGCTTCCCCTGCAGTGCACAGTAGCCATGCAGCCCAGTTCCAGCTCAGGAGACCAAATGGGAAATCCACTGGAAAAGGTTTTCCTTCTCTGGTAAAAAGAGACCTGCATGGCTGGCATCATACCTTCCTCCTGTCCTTGCCTTAAACGGGCCTGCATGACTGGGGGCTACACTCTGAACTGACATCATAAATGCATCAAGAACTAACATCACAGATCCACCAATGCCATAAATTTGTGGGCTGATGTTGGACATGCATGAAGAGTGCATGCCCCATCTAAAAGCATTGAAAGACAATTTTTTATTAAACACTGAAATGACAAAATAAAGGCCTCAGTGGACCCAAGGCCACCCAGTTCATGGAATTTGAAAGGCCCATTAATTTAACACTAACCCTTAATTTTTTGTCATTATCAAATACAGAACAACATGTTTTCTCTCATACTTTCTTAATGTGCTTCCTTTAAATCAGTATAACATACTGGCTAAGTGTTCAGGCTTTGGATTCAGATGGCCTGGATTCAAATCCCAGCTCTGGTACTTGCTGTGTGACCTTGAGTGATACTAAACTCCTATCTGTTTTTTTCATTACTAAAATGGAGATAATAAGAGTATATACTTCTGAGGATGGTGATAAGGGGGAAATGACACAGCAATATAAAGTACTGTACTTAGTACAGTGCTTGGCTCATAATGCTTAATAAATATAAGTTTTTATTTTTCTCACCTCCAGATGTCATCCGTACTTCAAGCAGTGAAATAATCCATAGTCTGTGAGGGGAACCTTGCTTGCTATGTGTGCAAGCTGCTTTATGTTCAGGGCCTCCTGGTGAGTAAACTAAAGAATAATTAAGGTTGCCTGACAGCCTTTGGACTGCTCGGGTTTTCATCAGGGTTAAAATAACATCATGGCTAAGTTGTTTCAAGTAAAGGATTAGAGTCATCGACTAAAAGTCAAGGGCGGGCTGAGAGAGAACACTCAAAGAGTGGGGTGTGTGCCTTCTCCTGTCCCTGTGAACTCTTACAGTTTGTGTGATCTGGGGCCTCACTCCAGAGAAGATGATAAAGAGACAGAGCCAAGCGATATCCACAGATGAGAATCCTAACAGCAGCAGCGGACGAGCCTTCCCTCCATTCATTTTCCCCATACTTCTCCAAAATGGATTATTAACCTTGCAAGGAGAAGGCCCACATTTTTCTCCTTCCACATGTCTGCTCATGTGATTCTCTTCCCTAAAAAAACTCATCAGCCTGTCAAAACCCCATTCATTTCTCAGAGTCAAGCATAAATGCCTCTTCTTTCAAAATAGCATCTCTAGCTTTCCCCCTCGATTGGTCTCCCTGACTTTTCTGAACCCTTGTTGAACTTCATTCATTCCAAAAACATTTTTAGAGCACCTGCTACGGCCTTGGAATTATTCTATGTGCTAAGGGGACAAGATCTTAACTCTTTGGAAATGGTTTAATGGCTATAATAAGTTGAATTTATTTGTACTTTTTCTTCTTCCCCAACAGGATGTACACTGGCTTACAATAAGAGATATGCACCACGTAATAGAATAGTAAAAGTTCAGACCCATGAGGTAGAAAAAATGAAATATGCTAACCAGTAAATACATAGTTCAGCATCAAATTTAGCTCTAACCTTCTTAAGGATCAAGGGCAAAAGGGGAATACAATGTTCTCATCAATAGAGAAGAGGATGTATACCAGCTCCTCAGGACAAATAAGACTTATTCCTCACCCTAAAGTATATACTTTCTCACTTGGGATATTACAGAGATTTAAAATAATTACATTTCAATGTCAAAGCTTCTAAAACAGCTTTCTTTTAGGCACTGAAGCCCCAGCCATGAGTACAATCAGGTTTCAAAGGAAACTCACCTCCAGGGTCCTCCCCTGTAGCAAAAAGAAGGTCTGGTTGGACCCCAAGGAAACCCATGAAATTGCCAAGCTAAATCCTGCCAGCAGATCTGGAAAATGATCAAAGATAAGCTGATGGTTCACAAGCCTATGACTGTGCATACCCAGGCTCAATGCCAGAAAAACACCTTGGCCCAGCAGAAGGTCAGGCATGTGGGCATAAGTAAGCAAAAGAGTACAGCCAATGCTCCAATGTCCTAAAATGGAACCTAGATGAGGAGGATGAGGATTCTGGACCAGCTGCTCAGAAGGTACTGTGAATCTCAGAAGACTGACCACCACTGTATCACAGCCTGAACCGAAGATGAGGGGGAATGTATTCAAAACGAGCAGATTCTCATGGAACACAGCCACATGCTGAAGACAGACAAGGCCCACAAGAAGCTGCTGGCTGACCAGGCTGAAGCCCACAGGTCTGAGGCCAAAGAAGTATGCAAGAACCGTGAAAAGGATCTCCAGGCCAAGAAGAGAGTGTCAAGGCTTTGTCCAAGGAAGAAGCAACCAAGAAACAAAGCTCCCCCCACTTGCCTCTACATAGTGGCTTCAGCTATTATATAGATCAATAATTCAATAAAACATCCAATTATTCAATAGTGTACATTACATTGCCATTAGTAAACAATTTTTTTGCCCGCCAAAACAAAAAACTGTTAAATCAGAGGCAGGTCCAATATGCCATGGGATACAAACTAGTTCACTAAATTTCAAACTCCTTAAATGTAAGTACTATATTTGTTAATAACAACAAAGACAATAATGCTATATACCAGAACACCATCCTAGAAATCTTTTCCCAAAACAGTATGCAAGGACTTAAATGATTGTCAATCATAGTACAACAAAACACACACCCTACAGAGATGAAGTGTGATATTTGAGTCCAATAATAAAGGTATACTCATTTTTATATGTCCCTATACTGGACATTACACTGTCATTAATAAGAAGTTCTCTCCCACTTAAACTGGGTCTGATGTGAGTTCAGCCAAGGGAAAAGAGCTTGCCTTCTCTGTTTGGTCAGAAGATGGTACCCTCAGGGTGGTCGGGGCCTAAAGGCACAGCACTGGGGATGTTGCCATCCACAGTTTTAATTTCTTTCAAGAACATTAGTCCCACTTTCTTTTTTTTTTTTCCTTTTTTTGTCTTTTTTACTGACCGGTAACGGGATCGCAACCCTCGGTGTCGTTCCTGTACCGGGGACCAGCAACGGGATCGCAACCCTCGGTGTTGTGCCCGCACCGCGCTCAGCCAGTGAGTGGGAACCGGTCTCCACATGGGATCCGAACCCTCAGCGGGAGCACCGCCGTGCTCCCAAGCGGCGCACTCTCCAGTGCGCCACCGGGCCGGCCCATTAGTCCCACTCTTTCAATGACACACTTTTATCCGAGTGTCTCCCCATCATCTTAACCTTAATCTGAAATCAAATTCATCACTGCTGTCCACAAAACAATGACTTCTGTCTTCCCTATTTCTCTTAATGGCAACATCTTTCTCCCAGGCAATTGGGCTTGAAAACTTGGAGTCGTCAGTCTCTTGTTCCTCTCCCTCGACTCCAAAATTCAATCAGCAATCACATATCTCTTTTCCTTTTATATTTTGAGTTTCTTTCTTCTTTATTTCCAACAGTAATATTCAGGTCCATGTTATCCTAAGCCCATATTTATGTAATAGCTTAGAGTCACCTTTCTAAAATACAACACTGTCACATTCCTGTTCAGAAACTTCCAGTGGGTGCTTATAACCCACTAAATATAGGCTGAACTTCAGAGCCTGGAATCTGTCTATGCTTTAGCATGGTCTATCCTGACAGCTTATTCCCTATCAACCTCTTATTTTCTGCACCTTCATACTGCTCTACCCATAGTCCCTGTATTCACTCTCAGTGTTCCACAATGACAGACTGCTCTCCTTACCTCTTCCTATTAATTCAAATTCAACTCTTGAAGGCTTAGGTACAGTCCTGCCTCCTAAGCAAAGTTTTCTTAGACTTCTCCACCCTTTGCTTACCTCACAGTACTTACTGTCATCTACCTGAATCATTTAACAACTATTTGTGTACAGCTTTGTGATATCACTAATTTTGTCTTATGGAATTTTTCATATTTACTTCAATGATATACATGTGATACACATGAACATAAATCTTACCTTTCCAACTAAAGTGTAAGTTCTTTATACTTATTTTTTGTCCTCACACCTTGTAGGCACTTAAATATATCACAGAATTTGAGAGGAAAATCTTCAATGTCATCTACTCCTAACCTTCACCCAGGATGGGAATCCCTGTGACATTCCTCACAGCCCATCCTCCAGCTTTGCCAAACATGCTAATGATACTTAGCTACATCACAAGACAGCCTGTTCTACTGCTGAGCACTAGTTGATAGAAATGTTTTCATCAATTTCAAAAATACAGCTAACTGAAAATGCAAAGTACCAAACAATTTGTTCAATATGTTTCCTCATATGAATGTATATGCACAGAATATCTCAGGAAGAATCTACAAGAAACTGGGGTTAATCTCTGGTTAGGGTGCTTGAGTGACTTGGAGACGGGTAGGAAAAGACCTAATTTTCACTCTTTGGTACAATTAATAATAAAGTAAAATATGTTTTAAGTTCTTTCCTGTTATATGCTTAAATCTTCCTCTGTGAAACTTTTATCCTGATCCTTTTTCTGATCTCTAGAGCTGCCCAGCATAACTCAGATTATGCTGACTGATTAACTGATTGACATTTTAATGAGCTGTTTCTAAGAATAATATAAATATGTACATACAACTGAGGTTTATTAAAGCCCTCAAAAGTAAAATATTCTTTTAAATGAGTTAAAAATTTGTTCCAACATGATTTAATATGCTTAAACAATCCTTTCCTTTCTTTTTTCTTTTTTACAGATAAACAATTTCCAAATCAGCTGTCTTAATTGCCTTAATTAAATTTTTTCCATGGGACTTACATCCTATTTTCATTCCTACTGGCATAAGACACTTGTTGCCTAAGGTATTATGGTGTTATCTTGTATACTACATGAGAAGCTTTGTGATGTTTTTGACACCTGTGGTACCCTCTTCTTTTTTTTTTTTTTTCTTTTAAAGATGACCAGTAAGGGGATCTTAACCCTTGACTTGGTGTTGTCAGCACCACGCTCTCCCAAGTGAGCCATGGGGCCCTCTTCTTATATAAAGCCTAAGCCATGCTTAGTAGCTTTAAGGATGTATAAACAATTTTCAGAATTATGCATAATCCCCAAATTACAAAACAGCCTTGGGAAGAAGGTTCATTCCTCAATATTATGAAAAATTTATAGAACGAATAAAGATGTCTTCCCTAACCATTATAAATAGGCATTTATGTTGGGAATCAAATAACCTATGCCCTAATCCTGGTTCTTTAAGTATTTCTGTGCCCCTAATTTCTTCTCCATAAGAAAAACAGGCATGGGTATTACACTCTTTTTGAGAGCCCTTCCCAATATAGCTTTCTGTCTATCTGTAACATCTCTCTCTCTCTCTCTCTCTCTCTCTCTCTCTCTCTCTCTTTTTCTTTTTGGTGGCTGGCTGGTATAGGGATCAATCCCTGGACCTTTGTGTTATCAGCACCACACCCTAACCAACTGAGCTAATCAGCCAGCCCTGTCTATGACATCTTCATCCCAGTGGGTACTCTGGCATTACAGTTATTTATTTACAGGATTTATGACCACTGACCTAATAAAAAGCATCCCCTTTCCTGTATGGGTAGGGCAAGGCTTCCTTAATGTTGAAATCATTGCTAGCTGCAGGCATTCCCCTTGTCATTTATCAACAATGAACAACTTGTACAGAGAACTTCACAAGTCTATTTGTGTTTTCAGACATGACCAATCTCCCCATCGGAACTATAAGGTATTGATATCATGAAACTTGTCCCTAAACTTGACTCCATGTAGAGGTATAGGGGACTCTAAGCAATAATAACTACAATCACCAGCAACAGGGTACACTGTAATTGGTAATTGGCTCTGACAGGCCCATTAATAAAGCTCAACTCAATTCCATAAGCACTTCTTTAGTGTCTACTAGGCACAGGGAATGTGCCAGGGGCTGGGGGAAACACTTCACCCTTTCCCACCCAGTATAAAGGGAGGAAACAGGAAAGGCCTCCCATGAGTGAAAGGGCTGCTTCAGATTACACTGTGCTCATCAAGCACCTGACTGTCCCTAACAATTCTACCATGACGACTAGATTCCAATCTTGCATCTGGAAACTGTCCTGTAATTCATACCCTTTAGTTGTAGTTCTCAATAAAATAACAACCAACTGAATCATGGGGCAAAACCCCTGAAGTCCAGGTTGCCAATATGATCCTCTTATGATGTATTTGCCTATTTGCACTAAGAATACCTGGAAATAAGCTCACTTCACCCTTCTATTGTGCCTCAGTTTCTCAGTTTGTATGGAGAGTCATGATTTCCACGTTCAACTTTTTACCTATTATGCTCGGGGAGCCATGTCCACTTTTACAGACACAGTATTATTCTGGCCTCCTGGCAAAAAAAAAAAAAAACAAAAAACCATGGGGGAGAGGGGGTTTGTCTTAAATCTCTTTATCATTTTTACTATTCCCAAAGGGCAGAAAGCAGTACAAAAAACTTTCTGCTAATACCCTCCCTTATCGCCTTTATGATTGGATGGGATCATAAGGCAATTGTGCCAGTGCATCTTACATCATTTCTTGTACCAACCAGTTTTTACTGAGCCCCTCAATCTGTGCTGGGATCTGAAGAATCCAAAAGCAGTGAACACACTGTTCCTACTCTCTGGATCCTCATGATTTAATGGAGAGGTGGGGTTTACCCCTAAACCCAACTGAGAACAGCTAAGTGCCAAATTATTTGATAATAACAATAAGAGAAGAAATCAACCGCACAATCTTAGAACTGTAAGAAATCTAGGGGACATCCAACCCAACCTTTCCCCAAAAGTAGAAATCTTCTAACATCCTTGTAAGGGTCATTAACCTTCTTATTTAATATAGAACTCACATGTCACAAAGCAGTCCATTTAATTTTCTTGAAATCTGTTATTGCTAGAACATTTTAATCCCGATTTGAACCAAAACTCTCACCTATTGTTCTATACAGCAGTAATTTTTAAAACCTTATTTTTTTAAGCAGTGCAATGTGTCTTTAAAAGAAACATTAGGCACAAACCCAATATAAAAAGGAGTTAAGTTAAAAGTGGAACTCTTCTGTTGACAGCTGCAGGGGGCACTCAGCATGTCCACTAGTTCCCAATTCTTCTCTACCCCCCTGCAGCCCAAGGCAAACCACAAAATCCCTGCAGCTCTGCAAAGCACAATTTGAAAACCACTGCTTAAAAGGTAATTAGAGTAAATCTAATGCCAGCTGCACATGTCAGTCCTTGAAGATAGCTATCTTGTCTCTCTCTAAATCTTTTCTGGACTAAACTTGCCCATTTCAAATGATCTATTCCCTTCATGACATTTTCCCTTCATATCTCCCCCATCGTAATCATTCTCCTCCTAAAAATGTCGACACCATATTTGAACACAATTCTTTAGATACTGTGGCCAGCTGAGGACACAGCCTCTCTTTCTATCTGGACAGCAGTAGTTGAAGAGGGCTTAGTGAATGAAGAAGAACTTGAGCTGGACCTTGAGAAGCATAGGATTTAGATAGGTGGAGAGGAGAGAAGATAAAATTCCAGGCTGGGAAACCAGCATGAACAAAGATACAGAAATTAACAGGAGGGCCTCCTGACACTAAGTATTTCTCTTTCAGACCCTTATGAGTCCTTTTCCTTTCAGCCAGCTGCCCACTCTCTTATTTACTACTCAGAAGAAAATTAAGCCAGTTCTTATCTCCATGAGTGTAAGCTTTTATTGTGTTGGGACCAAATTGGTGACATGATCAGATCAGTACTAAAACTAGGTCATATCAATATCATAGTCATTGCCAAAGGGGAAAGAATACTTGCTGAAGACGTTTGATAAGTCTGTGAAAAAATTGTGTCATCTTCCAATGAATCGACATCTTGAGAGAATTCATAAAGTTATCACACTATTCAAGAGCATCCCTGGGGATTCTCAAATGTAAAGCCAACTCAAAGAATACCTTGCCTCCACATAATAGTCTTTTGTTCATCACTTATCAAACCGCATGTAATATGAGTACTTCAAAAAGTTCGTGGAAAAATAGAACTGAAAGATAATGTAAATCCTTCCATGAACTTTTTGAAGACCCCTCATATTTGCCCTAAATGGACTATAAAAACAACAGCATTTACATATATACAAGTACTAAAGCACCACAGCAAAACGTCCTGTGAAAACAAATTAAAAGACCATTTTTTTCAGTAAATATGCTCATAGCAGTCCATTTTCTCATGCTACTTATTTGACCATTTACACATAATAATTCAAGTGTATCGGTTTTCCATATAATTTGGTTTTTCATTCAAGAAGAAAGATCTTAAAAGGCAGAGTATTTCACTACACACCTTTTCCCCATAAGACGTATTCTTTAGTAGTTATATGAATACTATTTCATGTTACAGGAATGGGAATTACATACACACGGCACTCATAAACTTGGGAAGTTAATTTTGTCCTAATTTTAATATGTGTTCTGAATCTAAGAATTTTAAAGTATTTCGAAAAAACTGATCTTACTAGCATTCAGGGTGATTGATTCAGACATTTTATTTCTATTATTTTCTCCTTTTCCTTCATCTCAAAAGGAGATAATCTGAATTGCTCTAATCTGAAAAACAACAATAAGTGTAGCCAATACTTGACAATGAAGATAGAAAGCCTCTGAAAATCTGTTACCTTAGTAACGGCAAGAATGTGGAAGAATAAGAATACACTGTCAGGACATCATCTCAGATTCCACAGATTTGAGGCCTAAATACAGTCAGCTTTCATTAGCTTTTTGTTTTTCTCAGCAGGTCCTTGGACTTTGAAACAAAACCTGAATGACAGCTATGAGCAATTCCAGCCTGGCTCCTGATTAGCTATGCCAAACAAAACAACTCTCTGCAGTGTAAACTTTCCAGGCATCTGCAACCAAACCTCTGTAGAGACTATAATTCCTCAGTGAGATTTGAAGGAGAGTCAGAGGTTGGGGGGTGAAAGGTGACCAGAAGAGGGAGGGGGAGAAAAGGATAAGAACTCCTCCTCCACCTCAAACTCCTTCCCTGAACTAGTCTCTAATTAAAGCAGGGGGGGGAAATAAAGTAGAACTTGTATTGGTGGTGTAGTTATTGCAGCTTTTAACTCTGCCTTACTGTTTAACTAACCAGTCCTCTAAATCTGAATATTCTATTCCAATTAACATCCATAACACCCACGTATCCAAATCACCCATGCATTTAAACCAAACAAGCAATTCTGAGGCCTTATTAGCAGCAAATAGAGTACGCAGTGGGGTGAACAACAATGTATGAATGGACTGTGCCCCATATGGATGCAAACTAAGATTTTATGCCATTTGCTGTCATTCACTTTCGCTGGATGCGGACCTAAAAGTAATTACACCAAATGACAGTGAATTGTGCTGTGTGATCCCATCTGCTACATAATTAGATCCCCAAGGAACTAACTATTAAGCTTTTTTTCTTATAATCAGGCTCCTTGATTCTACCTAAAGAACATATCTTTATCGACACAAAAGAACTATAGATTAGATCTCTCAGATGCTTGATTTTAAAGATACAAGTGGTTTCAGAAAAAGTTGCCTGGAGAAAATTTTGTAGTGGAGTGTTACATGGCAATTCAGCCATAAGGAGATGAAAGTTAAACTAAAAGGCTGACTTAAAATCCGACAACAATCTTCCTATAACTTCAGAGTAAAAATGATTATTTTTATATTTCTTGGCCCAACAGCAACATGGTAGCATTGAAGTTTGCTCTTGTCTTCTGAAAAGTGGCACTTAACCACACTCTGATCTCTACTGTTTCTAAGATAACCTACAAAAACGGATGGTTGACTTACTTAGAATGCTAGCAATAGAGATCCCTACTTCTAGTCAATGACCTTTTTTTTCAACAGTGGCATGATGATTAGGTAGCATTTAAACTAAGACAAATAGTTCTAACATCCTAAAATGTAATTTGCAGATATATGGCAACAGATGTCACAGAAAACTTAACCGTTTACATAGCTACATCGTAAAAGCCTAACTTAGATTTAGGATAATATTAAATTTGTATCATGAAAGGTTCAAATGAAAAATTCAAGTTCAGACATAAGAGAAGATTCTATGTAGAGATTCATCGAAAATCACAATCAGGGAGATATTAAGTCTGGAAACAAAAGACAAGGAAAATTTCAATGTTTGAGACAGGTAAATCCCAAACTAGAAATCTACACTTCCAAGTATTTGATTTGATTTGTTTGTAATCTCATCGCTCAACTAAACTATGGAAAAGAATCTTAAGAATATTTTTGTAATAGATGAAGACAAGGATAGTGACCTCAGAACAACAGACAAGCCTTCAATATGAGTCTACGTTTGTAATCCCAAACCAAACCTGCTGATTCAGCACAGTCATCAACAGAGTTCTTATCTGTAAAAGGAACAATCCATTGTTTGCCTGAAACAAAGGGCAGTGCACAGGAAATCAGCCAAATCTGGGCCAGATGGTCACTGATTCAAGTTTCATTCTCCCCTCCCCCATTCTCCCTAGCACTCCAAAAATAGATTAAGTATTTTCAGTTACCTGGTAATAACCTGGAATGTGAGGTATAAACCTTTTACAATTACTTATATCCTCCACCACCACCTCAACACCATCTAATTTGTTAAAAAGGAATGTCATTAGAAAAAGTTAAATGAGGAAGTTGCTATGCAGCAGTTACTGAGAGGAAAATACCTCTGAAAACCCACTGTCTGTTTCTTAGGCATGCCATGAAGTTTACTAGGTGGAATGATTTTAAAAATCCATACTATTTTGTTCTCATCTATTGTTTTTCTCAAACCATGACACAAAATAGAAATGAACCCAGAGAAAACTGATTTATCGTAGTCATTTACTACAGGTTAAAATCGCCGTGCCATCACCTTGCAAAGAGTCTCATGGCTTCTAACCTAGAACCACTTTTTACAATTCCCAATGACAAGCGACCAACAAAAGTAATTGTAAAAAATATTAATACTGATTTCTAAATGGTGCTAAGACACATATAAAAATTTTTGGTACAAAATATGTGCCTTAAACTAACCCAGCTTTGACCCAAATAATGAAGTAGAACATTGTTTCCTTTGTTTAAAAATAGAAGCAACTGTTTGGGAAAGTAAAGGTATAACCACAGTATAGTATTTTATTTTACACAGTATTTACATATTCTACCTGGCATGAGAAAAACTCAGCAACACAGTGCCTCCCAAGGTCTGTCACATCATTCAAAAAAAAGAAAGACTCTGGTTTTTAAGAATTCGCTTTCTCCAAGCCTCAGGAGTTTAGAGGAATAGGAGAAAAGTTAGGGAAAGGACAAAATAGAGATCTGTGTTTGAGGGGAGGAGTACTGTTATCACTCCTAAGAATGCTACTAATACTCCTGTTCTCAAGGAAAACATCCCCGCATATTCTACTGGAATCACAGAGAAAATCTCTGATTTTGATTATAAACCAGTGTGCCTGGCCTCGTTACATAGACTCTGTAAGTTAGGATACCTCTGTACATACATATTTCACACACCTACTGGTTACTGTAAAACTCAGTTTTAAATTCTAAACAGCACTTTTTTTGAGGGGGGGAGGCAATTGGCCAGTAAGAGATACAATAACTATTAAGTAAAGCAAAACATGTATAATTATGTCTGAAATCTACAAGTGCTCTATGGAAACATGTATATTAAACAGTGGCATAAATGAAAATTTAAGACCTCTCAAAAATGTTCAGAAATCACTCCTCCCCTTTTCCTGAGTGTACAAAATAAAGATACTTAGAAGAAACAAAATAGTCCCTTGACCCATAGGAAAACAAAAACAAAAACAAAAGAAACAAAGGTCTTTGATCAGAACCCTTGACTGTATAGGGGTTGCTTGGGAAATATTTACATTTATGTGGCTTAAGTAAATTGTATCAACCAACAAATAGCAATTCCTTTAGTAAACTTTATAATCCTTTTTATAATTACTTTGGAAATGTCAATGGAGGAGTAGATTTTATTGGCATGCTACTGTGTCACTTTTCCAAAATTTACATATAGAAAGGTTAGGGTGGATCAAAGAGGTTTTCAGTCTATTTGTTTGGGTTATTTAACACAAGATAATCGCAGGCTGGTAATGCAATGAATAAAGACAAAAATGACTTCAAAATATGCAACCAAGAGCAAGTCACACAAATGGCCTGCTGTATTGTAGGGAAGTAGAAAAGGCTGCTAAAGACAGCAGAAGTTAACCTCCCTTAAGAGAACATTCATAGTGGTTTGCACAATGCCAACAGTGACTATAAAATAAAGCAAAATTACAGAGCTGTAAATCTTGACCTTCTGACTTAAAGAGTTGAGTGTTAAGTAGAAACTTCCTCAAAAGTTTGTCATGAAAAATTGTTCCTGGAAGTTGATTTATAATAACAGTATCAAACTAAGTTCTAACCGTGGTTAAAAATATAGTCAAAATATATACATAGTATATAGATGTGTGTGTGCGTCATAGATATATCAGTGTGCTTTGCAAACTTCAAGTTTTTTTTTAACATTTCAGATTTGTTTGAAATGTACTTCTACAATCTGATTTCTGTTTAAAACACTATCCTAGTACTACAAAATAATATTCATCATCACACTGGATATTATTAAACTATTGCTATATATGCTTTTACAGCATATAAATTAATACTTTAATGGAATAAAATAATCTTAGAAAAATGTGGTTAAAAATATAGTCAAAATATATACATAGTATATAGATGTGTGTGTGCGTCATAGATATGTCAGTGTGCTTTGCAAACTTCAAGTTTTTTTTTAACATTTCAGATTTGTTTGAAATGTACTTCTACAATCTGATTTCTGTTTAAAATACTATCCTAGTACTACAAAATAATATTCATCATCACACTGGATATCATTAAACTATTGTTATATATGCTTTTACAGCATATAAATTAATACTTTAATGGAATAAAATAATCTTAGAAAAATTGCTAATGAGAGAAAATTAATAATTCTATTAAGAACCTTTAAAACAAGGTAGTTGAGTATTGGTGGTTTAATAAGTTTTTTTCTTTAGTGTAAAATAGGGACTTCAGTATTCATAGAAAAAAAAGAAGAAAACAACTATTCAAATTAAAATTCTCTACCTTCTGAGCTCATTTTTAGAGTCTCTAAGATAAATTTACATTTAAATGAAACACACACAAAGGCAGCTGGACTATCATAACCACCCCACACACATTAATGTTTTCAGACATTTAAATCTCTAATTCTTAGGAGAAAGAAAATTGTGACTACACAACTATTTTTAATCAATCAGCTTGATACATCATTTCAGTAGGATTTATATGCTAATTATCCAACTTAATATAGGACTTAAAAGAAAAGTGTCTCTAAGCAGCTAAATCAAAATAGAATTCTACTAACAAGAGTCAACTCAGAACAGATTTCCCAAGCACATAAGTTTCTGGAAATCCAGCTTTTTAATTAACAAAAATTGTATCAACAACAACAAATGACTACATAAATGTAATGAGCTATAATTTAACAGATCTTCTTCTTTCATGTGTCCTAATATAAGAGACTAACAGTTTAAAGCTAAAATATTATTGTGTAAGTATTGAGTTTTAGTTATCTTTTAAGTCTTTTTCTTTTCTTCTCTTTTTTCTTTCCTTAATATATCTTCCTTTTGCTGGTGGCCCACAAATCAGGTAAAAAAAAATTAATTTCATTCAATTAAAAGAAAATCTGTAAAAAGACAACATATTTATGATAAATATGGTGCTGATTTCATCTTATTATTCTTAATATTGTACATAATGAGAAACATATCCAGGGACAAATTATAGTACACACAACTTTCAGTGACGAAAAATTGTGGAGAATCCAAATTTCTAAAAAGTTAACTATATTTATATGAAAATGCTTTAAAGAGTGTAGAACAGTGGTTACCAGAGACTGGGGAGGGGATAGAGAAAGGGAAAAGAGGGAGAGGTTGGCCAATCATATGAAATTACAATTAGACAGGAGAAATAAGTTCTATTGCACAGTAAGATGACAGTGGTTAACAGTTAAGTTTTGTATGTTGCATAATAGCTAGAGGAAAGGGTTGTGAATGTTTTCACCTCAAAGAAATGATAAATGTATGAGGTGATTGATACATTAACTATCCTGACCCAATCATTATAAAACATATACGTATAAAAACATCAGCTTATACCAACATGTATGTATAGCTATGTGTCAATTAAAAAAAATAAAAATTTTAAAGACAATGCTTTAAGATCTACACTTTGAAGTTTATTATTTCTCAATATAATCTATATGCATCAATAGAATAGTAATATATTATTTGACTAAGTAATCTCATATGATTGTAAATGTGCTTTAAACATAGTCTGAAGGGCAAAATGAGCTTTCATTCATTTTTCTCTCTAAATGATAATTCTCCCCCCCAAAATGATAATTTCCCATGCCTTAAATTTACTATATGATGAACATCTTAAAAAGAGCATATTTACTAAAATTAGTTCCTGCTCTATAAAACAAAAAAAGGATATGAGTTGAACAGTGGTCAAATTCATACCCCCCTTCTCCGAAATACACGCCACTGTTTTTGTGTCATTTATAGATACCTTAATGTCAATGAACTGTCATTAACAATCTTAAGGGGCATACCATGATTTCCTTAACATCATCAGCAGTGGCTCAAATTCAATGCCTCATGAACAAGTTAAAAACAACTTCTAGTTTTAAAAAAAATTAACAGTTGGGCCGGCCCGGTGGCGCGCTGGAGAGTGCGCCGCTTGGGGGCGCGGCGGCGCTCCCGCCGAGGGTTCAGATCCCACGTGGAGACCGGTTCCCGCTCACTGG
>NW_007729325.1:228867-229440 GCF_000696425.1 Galeopterus variegatus
AGGGTTGCGATCCCGTTACCGGTCAGTAAAAAAGACAAAAAGGAAAAAAAATAAAATTAAATAAAATTAAAAAAAAAAATTAATGGTTATTAAAACTCCATTAGACACAAGGTCAGTTGAATTCTTTTATAATTTTGGTATTGGGGAACAGAAAAAATAACATCCTTACACATTATGTTATATAGATCTTTCACTACATTAGTATTGGTTTGTGGAACATGGTTTGAATACAATTAGATGTGAATCTACAAAACCACAAGCCACATTATTGTGTTTTAACCAGATCAGTAAGTTTCCCCAAGGGCAGGGATAGCTCTTTCTTTTCCTTTCCCTCTCGCTACAGCATCCATTCCTAACTTACTTTTATTGTTAACTTCCTGCCCAGTGGAGAATTCTATAATCCCCACTGCATAAACCTCTTGCTCAATAGGAAAATTGTGAACAGAAAGATTATTTTTAAGGAAAAGACAAATGTATTTCATGAAGTAATTACTATTTATCCAAATGAAAACTGAGAGACAGTTTGATATTATAATTACTGTTGCCAATTATTACTTCAAAGCCTTAAAAAAA
>NW_007729325.1:230864-233029 GCF_000696425.1 Galeopterus variegatus
ATTTTAAGGTACAATTCGTGACACCCAGAACTTACAATCTAGTTGAGTCACAAAACATGTACCCAAGAGTATAACATAGAGGAAAGAACAAAGGCTTTGAAATATACCAGCCTTATGTTTGAGTTCTGACATTACACTTACTACCTAAGGGCTTTTGTGAAATTTACTTAAACATTTCTGAGCCTTCATTTTCTTAGCTGTAAAAGTGAGAATAAGCATGCCTACTTTACAGAATTTTTGTGAGGATTAGAAATGACGTGTGTACAATGTGAGGTAGTGTACATTAATTTTTATTAATTAAATTATTAAATTACTAATTCCTACTATACAATAAATTATTAAATAGGTTAGGACTAAGCAGAGAAGAGTATATGGTTCATAAAGATCTCTATGGCTTTTTTTTAAATTAAAGGCTATGTTTTGTGCATGCACACATATTCAACATATAGCCACTCTTTTTGAAATTCCAGGTATGCAATTATGCCATGTATTACACTGTCCCATCACAGTTTCTCCTCTGGAGGCAGAAGTTGAGATAAGGCATACCACTGGCCTCAGGAGTCTTTATGATGGCATAAAACTTCAAACATTTAGAATATCTGAAATACCATAACCCAGATACTACACTTCCAGATTCCAACAGAGCTTCAGTAGATTAAGCAGACGATGCATTTAATACCTACCAAATATCAAACAACTTCTATACAACTTTGACCCAGAATGCTGTAAAAAATACCAACCTAGTATTTGATTGTTCCATTTCTTTATATGAATGGGGAGAAAAAAGGCAATTTTGACATGGTCAAATTTTTCCAGAAAAGTAAGAACTTGGTAATACTTTGAATTGGAAGGGAAGAGATTTAAAACTAATTGTGGGAGATGGGTTGGGCAGAGAGGTCAGTTTGGGATATAAAGCAACAATCCAGTTTGATTTGAGTAGAAACTAAGGGATTTTTCACTGTAGTCTTAAGAATGACCATGTTAAAACTGTCCTGACAAGTCCTCTACTAATGTTTTGGGATGCCAAGAAAGATATGAACAGCATTCAACACTATTAAAGTTGGGAACAACCCAGATCCAGTCAAGAAGGGAGAGTAGTCAGTTCCTGGTGTCACTCTCTCCCACAGAACGACCAATTTGCAACTGTTAAGGAGCAACGACAGAAGACCCGAGATCTGCGCTGGAACAGGCAGGAACTGCGCACCCTGGGACCCTAGTTTAGGTTGCTCCCCTCTACGTAGAGAGACTTTAGAGCTTCTAGTCACACACGCCCCAAGCCTACCAGGCTGGAGAAGGCAGGCAGTGCAGAACTTTCGGCCCAGGCTCGTCCCCACTGCCAGAAGAGATTTAAGAGGCTCAGGGGCCCCCACACCCCGAGCCAGCCATCCGGAGAAGGCAGAAGGGGTGGGACTTCCAGCCCAGGCCGGTCCCCACTGCTGGGAGAGATTTAAGAGGCTTGAAGCCCACACACCCCGAGCCACCCATCCTGGAGAAGGCAGGTGGGGCAGGACTTCTGGCCCAGGCTGGTCCCCAACCCTGGGAGAGACTTAAGAGCCTCGGAACCCCCACACCCCAAGCCAGCTGTCCAAGAAAAGGCAGGCACAGTGGGAACCCCAGTCCAGGCTAGTTCCTGCTGACCAGAAGCAGCAGTCCCTTCAGGATCCAAGCTAGACATCAGGGTGAAACGAGTGGACTATGACACCCCCAGACACAATGACAAAACACCAAAGGAAAGACACCAGAAATATGAAAAATCAAGAAAGTACATCGCCACCAAAGGAAAATAAAAATTCTCAAGCACTAGATCCTATAGAACAGGAAGTCTTTGAAATAACAGACAAGGAATTTAGAGTAACAATTCTAAGGAAACTAAATGAGATACAAGAAAACTCAGACAACAGAATGAAATGAGAAAAAATATAATGGATCTGAAATAAGAAATGTACAAAGAAATCAATGCCTTGAAAAAGAATGTAGCTGAGCTTGTGGAGATGAAGGAATCATTCAACAAAATAAAAAACACAACAGAGAGTCTAACCAGAAGACTTGAACAAGCAGAAGAGAAAATTTCTGACCATGAAGACATGCTATTTGAATTGACACAGGCAGACAAGAAAAAAGAAAAAAGAATCAAAAAAATTGAAGAAAATCTAAGAGAGACTACA
>NW_007729325.1:234338-236195 GCF_000696425.1 Galeopterus variegatus
TGGTACCACAAAAACAACCATCACTGCCATGAATACTCAAGAAAGAAAAATACCTACCAGCAAAAAAAAAATGCTAATAAAAGAGAAAAAAAATAGTTTATCACCCCAAGAAATCAACAAATACAGAAGACAAACAGAAAAATAGATGCTAACAAAAGAGAAAAAAAATAGTTTATCTATCACCCCAAGAAACCAACAAATACAGAATAGAAACAGAAAAATAGAAAGAAAGGAACAAAAGATACTTAAGACATCTAAACAAAAATCAGTAAAATTGCTGGGTGTAAGTAAACATCTTTCAATAATAACTCTAAATGTAAAGGGATTAAATTCCCCATTCGAAAGACACAGATTGACTGACTGGATTTAAAAGATGGACCCAAGAATATGCTGTCTTCAAGAGACTCACTTGACCTCTAAAGACACACAGAGACTAAGAGTGAAAGGATGGAAAAAGATATATCATGCAAATAGAAATGAAAAAGGAGCTGGAGTATCTATACTTATATCAGACAAAATAGACCCTAAAGCAAAAACTATAAAAAGAGATAAAGAAGGCCACTACATAATGATAAAAGGATCTATCCATCAAGAAGACATAACAATCATACATATATACACACCCAATGTTGGAGTGACCACATTTACATAGCAAACACTATTAGATCTAAAGAAAGAGACAGACACTAACACCATAATAGTGGGGGACCTGAACACCCCACTCTCATCATTGGACAGATCATCTAGGCAAAAAATCAATGGAGAAACACAAGATCTAAACAACACTTTAGACCAACTGACCTTGGCAGATATCTACAGAACATTCCATCCAACAACCTCAGAATATTCATTCTTCTCATCAGCACATGGAACATTCTCCAGGATAGACCACATGTTAGGTCACAAAGCAAGACTCAACAAATTCAAAAAAATTGGAATTATTCCATGTATCTTTTCAGATCACAAAGGATTAAAATTAGAAATCAATAACAAGTGAAACTCTGGAAACTATACAAACACATGGAAATTAAACAACATTCTACTTAATGATATATGGGTCCAAGAAGAAATTAAACAGAAAATCAAAAAATTTCTTGAAACTAATAAAAACAATGACACATCATATCAAAACCTGTGGGATACTGCAAAAGTTGTATAAAGGGGGAAATTTATCACATTAAATGCTTACTTCAGAAGAATGGAAAGATGGCAAATAAACAACCTAATACTTCACCTTAAAGAACTAGAAAAACGAGAATAATCCAAACCCAAAGTTAGTAGACGAAAATAAATAATTAAGATCACAGCAGAACTAAATGAAATAGAAACCCCAAAAACAATACAAAAGATCAATGAAACAAAAAGTTGGTTTTTTGAAAAGATGAATAAAAGTGACAAACCTTTAACAAGGCTAACTAAGAAGAGAGAAGACCCAAATAACAAAAATTAGAAATGAAAAAGGTTATATTACAACCAATACCTCAGAAATACAAAGAATCATTAGAGACTACTATAAACAACTAGATTCCAACAAATTTGAAAATCTGGAGGAAATGGATAAATTCCTGGATGCATACAAACTACCAAAACTGAGCCAAGAAGATATAGAAAATCTGAACAGACCAATAACAGTAAAAGAGATTGAAGCTGTTATCAGAAGGCTCCCAACAAAGAAAAGCACAGGTCCAGACGGGTTCACTGCAGAGTTCTACCAAACCTTCAAAGAGAAACTGATACCAATTCTCTACAAACTATTCCAAAAGATTGAAACAGAGGCCATTCTCCCAAACTCATTCTATGAGGCAAACATCACCCTGATACCAAAACCAGACAAAGGTACATCAAAAATAGAAAACC
>NW_007729325.1:237168-238275 GCF_000696425.1 Galeopterus variegatus
TATCAAACTAAAAAGCTTCTGCACAGCAAAAGAAACAATCAACAGAGTAAAAAGAAAACCAGCAGAGTGGGAGAAAATATTTACAAAGTATACATCTGTCAAAGGATTAATATCCAGAATATATAAGGAACTCAAACAACTTTACAGCAAAAAACCAAATAACTCAATTAAAAAATGGGCAAAGGAGCTAAATAGGCATATCTCAAAGGAAAATATATGAATGGCCAACAGATACATGAAAAATGCTTAACCTCACTCAGCATCCAGGAAATGCAAATCAAGACCACTTTGAGATACCATCTCACCCCAGTTAGGATGGCTATCATCCAAAAGATTGAGAATGATAAGTGCTGGAGGGGTTGCGGAGAAAAAGGAACTCATATACTGTTGGTGGGGCTGCAAAATGGTGCAGCCTTTATGGAAAATGGTATGGAGGTTCCTCACACAATTACAGATAGATCAACCATATGACCCAGCTATTCCACTGTTGGAAATATACCCAGAGGAACGGAAATCATCATGCTGAAGGGATACCTGTACTACAGTGTTTATTGCAGCTCTATTTACAATAGCCAAGAGATGGAACCAGCCCTAATGCCCATCNCACAAGAAGATGGAAAGATATTCCTTTCTCTTGGATTGGAAGAATTAACATTGTGAAAATGTCCAATTACCCAAAGTGATCTACAGATTCAACACAATCCCCATCAAAATTCTAATGACATTTTTCTCTGAGATGGAAAAGGCTATCCAGACATTTATATGGAACAACAAAAGACCATGCATAGCCAAAGCAATCCTGAGCAAAAAAATAAAGCTTGAGGCATAACACTACGTGGCTTTAAACTATATTACAAAGCTATAATAACCAAAACAGCACGGTACTGGCCTATAAATAGACACACAGATCAATGGAATAGAATAGAGAACCCAGAAATCAATCCATATGCCTACAGCCATCTGATCTTTGATAAAGGCAGTAAATATACATACTGGGGAAGAGACTGCCTTTTCAACAAGTGGTGCTGGGAAAATTGGATACTCACATGTAGGAGGATGAAACTAGATCCGTACCTTTCACCATATACCAAAATCAACTCAAAATTG
>NW_007729325.1:238394-250864 GCF_000696425.1 Galeopterus variegatus
GAAATATCACATGTTCTCACTTATTTGTGGGAGCTAAAAATAAATAAATAAACACACAAAGAAATCAAGGGTGGGGGAGGAAGAGAACAGAATAACCACAAAAATTCCTTGAACTGTTTAAGTCAAGTGAACAGATATGATGAGGAGGAGAGGAATGGGTAAAGGGGCATGAAAATCAACTAAAGTGTATATTGAGAAGTAAAATAAAATAAAATATTAAAATAAATAAAATAAAATAAAACTAATTTTGACTCTCTGATAAAGTCTGAGACCTGTCATTCAATTCAATGAGTGTAAGGTAGAAAAAGAATTAACATTTCCTGAGGGTCTAATATGTACCAGGTAGCATGCTTGGTGCGTTGATCTATTATCTCAGAAATGTTACTGTTTTGGAGTCAAATTATGCATAAATTGTCTTATAGTCAAAAAATATCAACAGTCCTAGGGGAAAATAGTTATTTGTTCAATAGAGATTTCATTTCATAAAGAATAGGTTTGATTCATTATAAGATAATGAACCTACCAGAGAATGTAGTTGGTTGTTTTCACATCAACCCGTGAAATGATACAATCTGTGAAATTATGCACAAAGAGAAACATTCCTCACCTTAGTCCTAAGTGAGATGTTGCTGCTCATAGCTATCATATTACTATCCTACCTTGATCATTCACAGTTCTCCAACTTGTGAAGATGCAGACCTAGTTATTCTCTAATATGCCAAGACCTTAATCTTCTGCTCCAGCAATTCTCCAGCCATTATTAATCATCAAAGTAGAGCAGCCAGAACAGCTATCTGGAATTCTCTACTTAATCAGGAGATGAACCCTGGTTCACGTTGGGAGTTCATTTGCAGGAAGTTTCTCTATCAACTATACTTCTAAAGGTGTGACTAGTTTATGTTCCACAAGAGAATCAAAGGAACAAAGCACTTTTAAAATATGCATTTTTAAAAATGCTACAAATCTAAGCCTTATTGGGAACATCCTCATATAATACTTGTTAGAAATATAACCAGGATTTTCAGGTTTTTGTTTTTTTTTTTCTTCTTCGGATTTATTTGTAACAAATGAAATTAAGGAAAAATATTGTAGAAATACTCTTAAAATCATCCATCTTCCATTCTCAATATTGCAGACAGTATTATGATTTTTCAAAGAATAGCCAGCTACATAAAATAGACTATATTTATTATGTACACAACATTGTACAGTATTAGACATTTTGGAAAATACAGGTAATAACGTGACATAGCACCTCCTCTTAAGGGGCTTATACTTTAATATTCAAGAAAAAAAAATACTTTCTGAAACAATTAGAGAACATAAATGTCTATAATGAAATTCTAAATCTTGATATATAAACTATAAATGCTATAGAACTTTAAAGTAGGAGAAAATTAATGAAAACTCCAATGTTCCTTAGATTTCCATAAAAGAAATAAACTAAACTAGACCTCAAAGCAGTGTTCTTCACCTTTATTGGGCATGATAGTGGCCCAAGGCCTATTTCCAGGACTCAGAATCTACATTTAAAGAGTATCTCCAGTTGATTCCCATATAGGAGGTCCATAGTTTGGCAAACATTGTGTTAAGCAGGAGCTCTAGTTTATAACAACCTCCAGAGCACAGCTGTCCATCTGACCTTTCTGGGACAATGGAAATGTTCTATATCTTCACTATCCAATACAGTGGCCACTAGCCACGTGTGGCTATTAGGCTCTTGAAATGTGACTAGTGTGCCTGAGGAACTGAATTTTTCATTTTACTTAATTAAAATAGTCACATAGCTCTAGAGAACAGGGAGAGCATTCTAAGGAAGAGAAACAATGACTCAAGCCAGAGGCACGAATGCACACAAGCAGACTATACAAGCAGGTGGGAAAACAGATTGGCTTGTCTAGCATAGAGGTTTTTTATTTGATTGTCATGGGGTCAGATAATGAAGAACCTTAAAGGGAACTTGGGAAATTCAGTTTCTTGGCACACACTGCTGGTTGCCAAGTCACAACCCGAGAGTCTGTGCATGCTTACCTCAGTGAATGGGACCCTTCCCCAGGCTCTGGGGTAAATCTTGAATATTCTATACCAGTCATGGTAATTCCATTTTCCTTATCAGTGACTGATTTATGCATAAACATGCGGTAAATTCTGGCCAAGAGGATTTTAGACATATATGTATGTAGGTAAACTCTTTAAAAAGCATTTAGCCTTTTTCTGACTCCAGGCAAAGCTGAGTGAGGATGTAGGTTTTGGGTATGCCGCCAGCTTCTTGGGATAATGAAGAGACAAGCTGGAAGACAAACACCGAAAAACTGAGAGTGGCCAAGAATGACCAAAAGAATCTGGGTCCTTGATGACATTGACACTGCCCTCCCCCAAACATTTTGGTGATACAGTGAACTCGCTACTGTTTGCTGGGATAAAAGAATAATTTAATCAGCCCCCCTGTCTTAGGTCAGGTTGGGGGTGGTACAGCATTCTTTTTGGATAGGTTGTGTGTGGGTGGAGTTAGTGTGCCTGCGCAGAGCCACCACCCACCACCTTGGCTGGCGACTGCCTCAGGCGGCCGCCACCACAAGCAGCCGCGCTTTCCAACCTACAGCTTCCAAGGACCTGTTTGCCAGTTACCTAGCTCATAGACCTGCGTGTAAGGGGTCTGGTGATCCAGCCTGGAGTGTGAGGGGTCTGGGAACCCAGCCTGGCATGTGAAGGGTCTATGACCCAGTCTGCACAATGGGCTTGAGGTGTCTGTGAGTTCCAGACCCAGCCCTAGCTCGACAATTGGCCCAGTCGGCAGGATTATGGGCAGGTAAAAGTGGCCAGACAACTGGTGTAGTCGCAAAGCCCTGCACTGCTTAATACCTTTAGTTTTCTGTTTTGTTACATGCAGCTGACAGCATTAGACTGAGGTACTAATGTTTAGGGCAACACCCTTTGGGAAATGCTAAGGTGGGCCACTGGTAGCCACTCAAGGCATTTGATCAAATTTGGAGACTGATACAAGACAATGTTCAAGGCTTACACATGACAAGTATTGAAACACAGATTGGAAGAAAGGGAAGGTAGAGACAAGCAGACTATCTTAAAAAGCCTGAAAGTAAAAGTTACCAAAAGATTTTGGAAATATTAGAGAAAGATTACTAGAATGTAAAATCATTAGTGCATACAGATAAATACTTGAAGCAAAATTGAGGTAACAGCTCATTTTGTAAGGGTGGTAGGATTATAAGTAATGTCTCTTTTCTGATATTTTCTATTGTTCTCATAAGCTATTATTTCTACTTATAAGCTAATCATTAAGGAAAGTATAATTTCTCTAAAAGTTGTATATTCGATTTTTTTTAAATGGAAAAAATTCTTGAAATATGATTTCTCTAGCTTAGCTGCAGTTAAAGGTATGTGAAGACACTGAGAAGCAATATGGTAAGCCAGACAGTATGCAGGACTAGCTGGATAACATTGGGCAAGTCAAGTAAACCTTATGGTGGTGTTTTCCTCTTGGGGAAGATTTATCTATAGTACTAAAATCCAACAAAGCTCTGTTTTAAAATGGAAGGAAAACCTTTTGAGTACAAAATGTCGTGCAATTGACATCAAAATTTAACCTTCTAAGTGCTGTTCTCACCCTTTGGCTTGCGAGCTGAGTCTAAAATAGAATAAAAGGCAATCTCAAATTCTCTGAGCAAACCAGAAACCCTGGGAAATAATTATGTTTTATAGCTTTAAAATAACTTTCAAAACAAAAGTTTCTGTATAGATTTTTCAGTGTAAAAACAAACCAGTTCTGAAAATTTTAATGTGGATTAAAGTTCTATATTAATATCAAGTAGGTATCAAGAGATAATTTATTAATAAACTTATTATAACTTGCATTTCCAAATCACTAATAAGACTAGGCACTTTTCACATTTATTGACCATTTGGAATTGAGTTTCTGTGAATGGTTAGTCATACTGTTTGTGAAATATTTAAAAATTACATTTTATAAAATATTTTATTACCATTTTGTAAGAGTCCCTTATGTATGGGAATCTTTTATCTGTATATGTAGAGATTTTTTTTTCCCAATCTGTCATTTGTCTATGGTGTTTATGATTCTTTTTTTTTTTTTTTTTTTTTTTTTTTTTTGTTTTTTTCCGTGTCCGGCAACGGATCCCAACCCTCAGTGTCGCCCCCGTACCGGACCGGGGACCGGCAACGGGACTGCAACCCTCGGTGCCGCTCCCGCGCCTCGCTCAGCCAGTGAGCGGGAACCGGTCTGTATGTGGGATCTGAACCCTCGGGCAGGAGCGCCGCCGCGCTTCCCAAGCGGTGCACTATCCAGTGCGCCACTGGGCTGGCCCTATGATTCTTTTTTGCTTTACAAAAATGTTTTTAAATTGTGTAATCAGATATGTCTTTCTTTTAATATATAGCTCTAGTTTCTTGCTTAAATAAATGGCCTTCAATGAAGTAATGGCTGTTTAACTGTGGAATATGTGTACTATAGAATATCATGTAATCATTAAAAAGAATAAATAAGAGCTATATCAGTTAACTTAGAGTTATATTCATTGGGTTTCATTAAGTGAAAAAAGAAAGAACATAAGGACATCATATATATATATATATATAATATGTTATATGTAAGATACTGAAAAATATACTATATATAAGGTTATATGATTATGGAAAAAGCTATAACAGACAAAAATATCAGATCGAAGACATTGTTGGTATGAAAAGAAAGGAAGAAGATTACCCCCTGAATTTTTTAAATGAAGTGACTACGGTTTTTAAAAAAACAAATGATCCCATTTATGTAAAATTATTTATGTTGGTGAATATATATAAATATGCATAAAGATACATAAAAGAATGGCCACCAAAATGTGAATAGTGTTTAACTTAGGATGGTAAGATTTCAAGACAAAGAAAGGAAGAGGAAGAAAAAGGAAACAAGAGACAACCTGCTCCATAAAAACTAAACTTTTTTTTTTTAAAAAAAGATAACCAGTAAGGGGATCTTAATCCTTGACTTGGTGTTGTCAGCACCACGCTCACCCAAGTGAGCTAACCGGCCATCCCTATATAGGATCCGAACCCATGGCCTTGGTGTTATCAGCACCGCATTCTCCCGGGTGAGCCACAGGCCAGCCCAAAACTAAACTTAAAGAATGATTAATTTGAGGAATGGTTCTAAGATTTTTGTGTCCATAAAAAAAAAAAAAACCCACCTATGTTAAAATGCACATTCATGGGTCCCACCCCAGAAATTCTTACTCAGTAGGTATAGCAACCAATAGTCTGTATTTAACATGCAGCCCAGGCAAATGTGGCAGGTGTTGACAGATCACGCAGAAAAACAGTAAATTTCAGGATGTTTGATCTCTTCACAAACTGATTAACCAAAGAATTCAAGGACTGTGGTACATTACAGAGAACAAAGAATTTTGAAGTAAAAAGATCTAGATCACCTCTCTAACCTAATGCCCCACTCACTCCTTCACCCACCTCTGCCCTTCAACCCACTGGCCTCCTACTTACCCTCTAACAACAGGCCTCTACCTTCTTCCCCTAAACATTCCAGGGGCCCAGTCCCTCACCTCCTTCCAGTCTTCACTCAGGTGTCACTTCTCAACAACACCTTATAGAGAATCACAACGCCCATTTCACTTTCTAGTTTCCCTTTATGCTTCATTTTCCTTTCCAGCACTTCTCACTATCTAAAAGACAACACAGTTTACTCACTGTCATCTGCTTATTTTTTGATTTCCATGAGGACAGGGATATTTGCCACTTTTCTTCACTGCAGCATCCTCAGCACAAGAAGAGTGCCTGGCCAGAGTTCAGGGAGATTTAACTTGGCCAAGATAAAACAAATGAAGCTTGAGTAATTCAGTGATAGGAGGCAGATACAGCTAGTAAGTGGACAGTTTGTTAATACACAGATTCCTGGGTCCTGCCAGAGATCCTGGTTCAGTAGACCTGGAGACTGTGAATTTCTAACAAGAACCCAGCTGATGCTGATGCAGCTTGGAGAGCTGTAAAGTGCTGTAGGCTGAAAAGGGAAAGCTCTGTCATATTCATGTGCATTTGTCAGAATAAAAATTGTTCTTGGACCTAAGCTATCTATCCAAATAAATAAAATCATTCTACAGTAGGGATATTTTCACTTAATATATTTAACATTATTTTCATAAATATTTACAACAACCCAATTTTTAATAACAACAGGGTGTTTAGGTTGTTTTCTGATTTTTTGCTCCTATAAATAATGTTTCAGATATTTTTATTACATGCCTTTGTGCATTTGTCTAATTATTTCTTTCTAACAAATTCCTAGAAGGTAAATTCCTGAGTCAAAGAGTTTAGACCAGCTCTGTCCAACAGAACTTTCTTCAACAATGGAAATGTTCTGTATCTACACAGTCCAACATGGTAGCCACCAGCCACATGCAGCTACTGAGCACTTGTAATGTTACTGATGCAACTGCGAAACTGAATCTTTAGTTGTATATAATGTTAATTAATTTACACTTAAATAGGCACATATGGCTAGGGCCTACCATATTGGACAGGGCAGGTACAGACAATTAAAATCTTGATACACAATGCCAAATTGCTCTCCAGAAAAGTTGTAATTATCTCCCTTCACTCTTAGTACATGAAAGTAAACATTTCTTTATCTAATTGCCAACACTAGATTTTACTGAATCTTTATAATCTAAAAGTTGAAAAATGTCTGTGTGGTTTTAATATGCATTTATTATTATTATTATTAATGTTGAATGGGGTTGTTTCTTCAGTAATAACACTCATTCAAATGCAAATATTTTCACTCATTTATTTAACTCAGAGGTTGAAAACTATCTGGCTTCCATATTTGTTTTGGTAGATCTATACATTTTCTTTAAAATTCATGGCCAACATTTAAATTCATATAAAAATGTGAATTTCCAGTTTCACCTAAAAAATCAAATGGCTGGTCAACACTGATCCAGTCCCAAAAGGCAACAACCAATGTAGCTTTAGAAATTTTTCCAACTTCACACTTTCTTATCTGCCAGAACCCATCACCCTTTATTATTTTACAGGTGTCCTGCTTCACCATTCAAATTATTGCTTGGCCCCTCCAGGCATCTGAGTTTACAATTCCTGCCTGAATTAAATTTTGAGAGATTAGAAGACAAATAGCAACTAATAATAATAATGAAATTTCATTCCACGTTTAGCATGTAAAAATGATTTTATGATATTTCTGGATTATTTAATAACTAATATTTAAATAATAGAATACTTTTTTAGTGGTTTCTAGAGCTTCTTACCCTCTAGAAAAGTGGATCAGCATCAGAAGGGTTGTTAAACTGCAGAACTGTAGGCTCAATCCCCCGAGTTTCCGATTCAATAAATTAGGGTGAGCCCCAAGAGCTTAATCCCAAGCTCTAAGCACAATTCCACACTGAGATGGGGTTTTCTCAAACATACGAACACTCCTAAAAGGGTAATGACAAATACGTAATTTTGACAACATAATATGAATTTATAGACCCTTTTTTTTCTGAAATATGTCCTATTATTTCATTTTATCTTTACAAAAATCCTATGCAGAAACTGGTAATTACAGCAATAATTGTTTATCCCATTTTACAGAAAAAAAGTAAGGTACAGGAGTTAAGAAACTCCCTTACGCAGACAAGTTAGAAGAATCAGAATAAGCAGGTTTCCTAATTCCCTACCTTGGTAACACAGGCAAACACAGCAACACAGGACGTAACTGGTGACTGGTACCATAAAAACAGAACCATGCCCAGGAACAGAGACGACAATACAAGATATGGCTCACAGCAACAGACATTTATCAAGTGCTGAGTTCGTGTTAATCTATCCTAATCATGGCAATAGTCCCTATTGTAAGAACTGTTGAAGATATTCACAGAGCATGGGGAAAAAATAAAAATAAAATCTGTAAACACAACCTTGAAAAGATAGTGAATTCTTATAGATGGACAAAAGCAAACACTCTGAAGGGGTGGTGGTAGGAATAAATAGAGAGTTGGGTAGAAGAGAGGAGTGAGTCACTGTGGGACTTCACATCTGGATTTGGAGGAGTTGCTATCACAGGTCAGTCAAGAATGGGAGGGAAGGAAGAGTACACAATAGGGAGCCCTCCTGGGGCTCAACGGCACAAAGAGCTGCTGTTATCCATGTTGGGTGTGTGTTTGCCAGAAATATCAGGGCTGCTGGAACTCCAGAACTTACAAGGGCATGCTTTTGTGTAGTCTAAATTACCTTGACTATGTAAGAACTCAAGTCAGAGGGCAAAACTTCATTATCCATTTGTAGCCAAAAGATAAGATGATTGGGATCCTAAATTTTCTCTCTGACTTTTCCCCAAGTTTTGAGAAGCATTCCTAGTAAAAATCTATCAAATTGTGATCACAATAATACTAATCATAAATCAGCCCTTTGAGGAAGAGAGGATGATGTTTTCACTTAAATGGAATTTATATAAGATAATTAGTTATTAATTTTAACAGCTACTTTTCTATAATTTAAAGTAATGATAATAGCTAATAAACATTAACATGGAGTGAAAATACAAGAAAACCATAAGTGATCTGAAAAAACCCTATTGGAAAATTTGGTTCACTCTTCATTAGTGTTGTAAATGACCTCTCTTACACATCCATCTTACAGTGTAGCTCAAAATGACTGGGGCGATGAAGCTTCCAGCGCTCCATTTATAAAACTGTAGCAATATTGCTGAAAAAAAACTAATATCACTTTGTATAAGACCAAAGAAATGCAAATCACAACAGAGATACAATTTTACACTGATCAAATTAGTAACAATAATATAATTGTTTTAAAATAACATAAGCACACACATAATTTGGAAATTACCAGAAATCTAGAAATTTCCTAATAAAAATAAGAGCTAACATTTATATGTGTTTTCATGTTATTGCTTTTATCTTAACAACTTTGTAGAGAGCTATATCCATTTTACAGATTAGAAAGCTAAAGTTCTAAGAAAATAAGTTACTTGTCCAATATTGCCAGTAAGTGATGGAGCTAAGTGTAAACCCAGAACCTCTCATTTTAGAGCCCATCAGTTACAACTACCCTATACTGCCTCCCCAGAGAAACAACCCTTATTTGTATAACAGACCTATTCAAAATAATTAAATAATATTTTTTAATCAGTGGTTCTTGAAGCTTTAGATGAGACCTCCATCTTAATATCAATGATATTTACAGTCACCACTTATAGTGTATTTTTGAAACCCCTTAATTGAGATCATACAAATTGACTAAAATCAGCTAATTCTTTTTACTTTCACAACTTTGCAATCACTCCTCAACTCCTGCACCAAACCAGAAATCATTAGCCCAGAGGTTTTAGAGATTAGAAAATTTTCCTAGTAAGAACATTATCTCTAAGTGAACACTTCTGAAGTAACTAAAATATTTTAGCCATAAGGGTTATTCATAATCTAAATACTTTTGAGAATTACTAATTAAATTACATCATCTCTTTGAAATAAGTAAATGAACTTTATTTCCACCTTACCAGAAAGAAAAGTAAAAGTTTGGTCAGAGTAATTTACTTAAAAATTGCACTGTGAGCTGTGAAGAGAATTCACTTTCCTTAGTGATACAAGGTGACACATAGAGGCTCATTTGGCTCAGGGTTTCACCTCTATCAGCAACATAATCATACATTTTGTGGGAAAGTTAAGTAACTGTTCTCCAATGGTATCAAATTCATAAGAGTAGGAATGTAGTATAAACATCACTAACCTCATCTTTATGAATCTACCATTATGGATTTTTTTCCACCCCACTGTCTAATATCCATAGTCCAACCAGGTCATCCGTACTCAGTTTTAGGACACCTACAGAACTATTATTTGCTCACAGAATTTTGGAGTAAAAGTACCCCTAAAAATCACATAGTTCAATTTCTTTATTTAATTGATAGGGAAACAAAAGCATTTCCAAGAAAGTTACTTCATTTGACTACTTTGTAGCAAATCCAGGCCTGGAACTAAGATACACAATCAAATGTCTTAAATTTGGCCTCCATTTTTCTCCCTTACTCCTAAAATTTCTATATTATGTCATGTCAATGGGAGTGTACATATGTCCTTTCGATGTTTTCATAAATACATACTGCAGTGGACAGATATATAGAATATAAATAGATTAGGGGCCGGCCCGGTGGCGCACTGGATAGTGCGCCGCTTGGGAAGCGCGGCTGCGCTCCCGCCGAGGGTTCGGATCCCACATACAGACCAGTTCCCGCTCACTGGCTGAGCGAGGCGCAGGAGCAACACCGAGGGTTGCAGTCCCGTTGCCGGTCCCGGTCTGGTGCGGGGGCAACACTGAGGGTTGCGATCCGTTGCCGGACACGGAAAAAGACAAAAGGACAAAAAAAAAAAAAAAAAGAATATAAATAGATTATAGTTCTCATTCTCAACTTCATAGAGAATTCCAAAATGGAGGAAAAGTTCAACATGGGTTATAAAAACCAGTGTAGAGACATTGGTGGGTGTGCGCAGGAGGGAAAATAGTTTAATAGTTCTTCTGCTTTCCACTGGATACTTGTCCTAAGAATGTCAGCACTCTAATTAATCTTCAAGATAATAACTGTACATCCTAGGCCAAATAAAAGGTTCTAATGTCATAATGAATGGATATCAAATTAATAGTCATCACCATTCACATACAGTTCAGTCTTTACTTATATTCATTTCCTTTCACCCTTATTTCCACAACATAATTACATTCTATAGGAGATTTACGGAAGGATATAAAAGAAATTTGCAACAGTGGTTGCTTGTGGGAAAGACCAGGACATGGGAGAGTACCGGGTGGAAGAGAGAGGGCTTCATTTACACTGAATATTCTTCACCGTTGTTTGAAATTTTTACCCTTCTTACATTACTTTTCAGTATTTGTTAATTAAAATTTTCTTTTTAAATATATACCTATACGCATCTAATTTTATTACTAAGTATTTTCATTGAAACCATTTTTTCTTTTAAATAAGTTTTCAGTATTGCAATTTGTAAAATCTCATATAAATTTTCAGAAAGAAAAAGAAGCAACGCAGTTACAAAACTCGAAGCAGAATTCCAGGATTTCAAGTATAACAACATGAGAGAAGTTTTTAAGGGGGCATTTAGTTCAGACACCTTGTGTGGAAAAGCTCTTCCCCACATATAAATGGCTAGGTTTTAAAATGTCATTTGGACAGTTTCCGTCTCAAGCGGGGAGGAGAATATCGTGGTGTGAAAAGTGGAAATTTAAATTTGGTTTCTATCTTCTCAGCCGGGGACGGAGGCCGGGGGTGGGGTGGATAAGGACCTTGTAACAGTCTCGTTCATAGAAGAAAGGGACATGTTTGAGGAGTTTCTGCAGGATCTCGGTTGCAGGCAGCAGCTGTTCCGGTGCAGATGAACAGTGAGTGTCTGGGACGTCGCTCGGGCTCGGTTGAGCTGAGAAACCCACTCCCTCAATCTACACAGATCATTTCCTTTTAATGGCGCTCGGAAGAGAGCCTGCGTAAACCGATTGACTTGAACACACCACCTCGTCATCACCCTCGCCCGGCCGGGGCACACTTCACCTAGCTGTCTACTTGTGTCAGGGTCAGCTGTCAACACAACCCTTTGTGTCTCATTCAGAATAAGAGTGGCCCTCAGCCACTCACAGAAAAATGGAAAGGATGACCCGAAGACGCGCGCGCGCGCTCGTGACGAAGTGACATCTGCTGTGGAGGAAAGAAACCCGCACACACCGAGCGAACGTCCAGCCACCTTTGGACGCTCTCAACTCTCCCAAGCCGAGCTCTGTCCGTCCTCTCCTCGGTCGCCTCCGCGCCTCCCTACCTGCAGCCCACCCGCCCCGGCGACCCCTCGCCGTCCCTTGGGCTCGGGAGACCTGTCGGGGCGCGCCCCCTCGCCGCCTCCGCCTCTGCGCTCCCCGCGCTCCGCGGCGCGCCTCAGCCTCGCTCATCCCACACCCGGGCTGCCTCGCTCCCGCCACAAAGGCAGCGAGGACAGCCCGGGGTGACAGGCCTTTGGCCTCCGGGCGCGGACAGCACGGGCTGGGTCCCTTGGGTGGGCTGACACAGGGCGGCGGGGAGAGCGCGGGTTCGGACCCGGGGCCGGCCCAGACGCCTGCCCTCGCCACACAAACGCGCGCGCGCTCACACCCCCGCCCCGCCTCCCCGATTCCTCGCGGAAAAGTCAGCCGCAGCGCTTCTCGGCGCACGCAGTGTCCAGCCCGCCAAAGGGCAGCTCCCGCCGGGCGGAGCAGTGAGCTCGCGCCCCGCTCGCGACCTCTCCCCGCCCCGCGCCCGCGCCCCGGAGTCCCCGCAGCCGCTCACCTGGCCCTGGCGAGGCGCGAGGGCAGAGGACCGGGGGGTGGCCCTCGCCTCGGCCGGGCTGGTCTCCCTGTCCTAAGAATGTCAGCACTCT
>NW_007729325.1:251864-258208 GCF_000696425.1 Galeopterus variegatus
GCCGGTAGGGCTCCCTGGCGCTTCGGGGGTGTAGTGGACGCGCGTTTCCCTGTCCACACTCTCCAAGACGCCCCCGCCCGAACTGTGGAGCCCTCCCTGCACTGTCCTCACGCCTCCATTTCCAAACTCCACCGCACGGATGATGTGTGTGGCCACTGTGAGTGGGAGGTGGGGGCACGCAGGGGGTCTTCTGGGAAAGAGCGCGGCCCCTCCGTGCTGCTGACGCGCGCAGCCAAGAAGAAAAATCATTTCCTCCTGAGCCCGCGTTCAATCCGCAGTGCTCTCGCCTCGCTTCGCGATCGCTTTCTCTGTTCACCGGACGACGGCTAAAGAGCCCTAAGCGTGAACTCGGCCTGGGCGGTGGTGGGGGTCACAAACCCTTGGCCTTTTGGATGAAGGGGGGCAGGGCGGAGACAGGGCGCGGACAAAACCAAACAAACCCGGGAGCTCCGGGCCAGAGCAGACTTCTGCACCTCCCGGATAAGCACGCCCGCCGGCCCGGGCCCCGGCCCCGCGCTCAGGCCAGCGGCTCAGGGACACTGCCCGTTCGCCATGGCTCGTCCCAAGCCTCCCGGGACCACAGGGCAAGCTCCGCCCCCAACCGCAGCCCCTTCCAGCGGGACCCGGGCCATAAAGGGTGCTGCAGCGGCAAAGGCTCTCAAGGGATGCTGCGGCCAGATAGTGACAGATTGAGCTCCACTTTCACAGCTGGCGGCTTTTGTTATTAGAGATGTAGCTTCATTTTTTAAAACTGTAATTATTGCCGGAGATAGGCCGACTACACCTTCTGGAAGAAGCTCCATGCTGGATGTGGTGGAAGAATTTGGGTAAAGAAAAGTTGGTCTATGTTTAGTGCCTCTGGGGCAATCTAGTCCCCAGGGAGTTCAGCACGTTGGAGGAGGGGGGGTACCGCGGTGCCCAATCGCGCGTGTGTTGATATCATTGTCAAGTGTTAGGGATCATTGTCAACTATAGTTTAAAGACAACGTCAATTAAACTAGATCTCCTATGTTCTCTACGTCGGTACTTTAATTTGCTTGTCTTGCCTGTTTTTCTTTTTTTCCAGAACCGAAATACAACATTTTTCTTTCCTTTCTCTTTTGGTTGATACAGAGGGAATTGACTGGACGTTAGAAATCAGCAGAAAATAACTCAAGGCACAGTTCGTTGTGACTGGCAAAAATAAGCATTTTGTTCCCGGTTTGGATGGTCTTCTCTCAGTCCTCCACTGGGAAGACAGCCTCAAGCTGGCTGGGGGTTTTTTTGTTTGTTTTTTTTGGGGGGGGTTCTTTTGGGGTTTTTTAATCGTATTTTGCTGCTTGTAGGGTTAAGGAGCTGAAATGTTTTTGTTGTTTTACACTTGTATCCTTGTCTGGCCTTTAAAACCACATATAAACATTTTTAAGTGCCATGATGGTGGGAAACATGATTGTCTCAATCACTGTCGTATTCTCACAGCTCTGGGTCATGCACACAATACAGGCATAGCAAATAAAATCAACGTGGTTTTTAAATAACTACAACATAGAACGGTGCACATGATTAACAGTGTAGCTACAAAGGACTGCAATGTTACTTAGCAAATGTGTCAGGAGAACTGGACATACCTGTGGGAAAGACAGTAAGAAACCTGAGATATCAAGTTCACCTCGTGAATATAAATTAAGCTCATAAGAAGTTAAAGCAGGTGAGAATTTTTGGCGGGGGGGTGGGGGGGGGCGGGAATCAACTCAGTCCTTCCCAAGGTCTGTAGAGTTGTGGGGGAGGAATACCTTCCATTTTAAAGATAAGGAAACTGCAAACAATGAGAGCCTTAAAGTAAAACCACCGAGCACTTGTCCCTCAGTTTAGTTCAAGGACCATTTGTTGAGTACCAGCTCTGGAGAGTTGAAGGCAAATGTGGAACATTCGGTCAAGGACCTTAGTGTAATATTACAGGACTCTGGTATTCATTCTTCCTCCATTCAACAAATATTTATCGAGCGCCTACTGTGAGCCCAATGACTTAGTACTCCAGTGGTACCTACCGGTGATTCATCAGTAAACAAGGCAAGTCCCTAACAAAGTTAAAAGTTAGTGATAGTAATTTATCTACATTCTAGTAGATTGAATGTTCAATGTCACCTTTATTAGATAACACACTCCCTTGTCCCGAATTTGTGTATATGCCTTGTCTTCTCTTTGGGATTTGTGTCACCCTCGTAGACTCCTGTGATTATAAAACATGATGAGGCTAAGAGTAAATACTATGGAAGTAGACCCCGTAGTTTTGAATCCTGGCTCTAAGACTTACCTATTATGTAATCATGACCAACGTATTTGACATTTGACTCTCAGTGTCCTCATTTGTAAAATAACATCATAATAGTATATATACATGTACACACACACACTTCAGGGAGTGGCTATGTGGATTAAGGTGATGCATTAGTGCCTCAAACAGTATTAAATGTTAACTGCTATCATTGCTTGTGAATCTGTCCACTCTCCCCCATAACAATGATTCCCAAATGCTTCTACATAGATATGCTGCATAAAATTCCAAGTTCAGTGAAAAATGTGAGACTCACAGCAGAGTCCCTATGGATGGTGGAATCCTTCACAGTGGTTACTGTGAAGATCCTTTGCCTTGGCAGTGGGGATGGTTCTATGATTGCATCCTGGTTCTGCTATCAAGGATGAACACCCTCTTGCATTAATTTCTGTGGCCCTTCGCTCCACACTCTGGAAGATCATTCCTTTTTCATTTTCCTCCTTGACCACAACTGAAGTGAGCACTGGGAAATAAGCCCTGTTGAGAGACCTCACCGTTTTCACAGCCAGTTTCCTGCTGGTGTACGTTTGGAGTCCAGAGGGATCTTTTATATTTAAAGGGTTTTTATGGCTAGGTTTGTGGCTGATTAGGCCATACAATTTACTCAGGCACTCAGTAAATTTCATATTTATTTTCTTCCATTGAGTTACCTGTGCCAGTAGTCACACCCAAAGTTCTTTCCTTCTTTCCTGGGCAAATTTGCAATTACTTTTTTTTTTCTTGCCTTCTCACTGTGTTCCTCTTTCTCTCAACTTAAGTTTTGAGGCTTGGTGGCTCAGTATTCCCATGCACCATCATAACTACTCATCTCCTAGGAGAAAAGGGGCTACTACTTTCCCACTCAGAGCCAATTCACTGGAAGGGAAAACCAGTCTCCCACCTACCACCACTATCCTCAGAGGGTAAGCCCCACTGTGGGGAATTGAACATAGGTCTGTCTATTTCCAGATGGGATGCCAGTTACCAATGCTGAATGATTTAGATCTCCACTTATAAATATGAACAGATAAAAAAATTACTAATCATAAAAAGAGAATCCACCATTTGAAACAAGAGGACCAAATGAGAGCAGATAAAGCTCACTAAAATGGAGTTAATGTAGGAAATAGAATACTTTTCAAAAAATCTTTTTCATCTTCTTAGTAAAATTTAAAGAGCAGCAGGCAAATTGTTGAGAGAATGGAAGAATCTGAGAACAAGAATGTCCTTGGAAATTAAAAAGTAGATGAATATTTAAGTTGAAAAGACTCTAGAAGCAGTTAGTGGAAAAACGGGGATACTGTTGAAAACTGAATTAGTGAATCATAAGAACATTTCAAAGGAGCCTTCCAGAGTGCAGCACAAAAAGATAAAGAAAGAAAATTGTGAAAGAAAAGATAAAAGACAAAAAAAAAGCCCAGATCCAAGAGATCCAATATCTATATGTTGAAAGTCATTTTCTTTTCTTTTTTTTTGGCAGCTGTCCTGTGCGGGAACTGAACCCTTGACCTCGGTGTTAATAACACTACACTCTAACCAACTGAGCTGAACAGCCAGCCTCCCATTTTTACTTTTGAAACTTCTCACAAATGGCTGGCTGGCTAGCTCAGTTGATTAGGGCGTGGTGTTATAACACCAAGGTCAAGGGTTCAGATTCCCACACAGGCCAGTGGCCAAAAAAAAAAAAAAGTAAAAATGGAATAGATGTTATATACTATAAACTACAAAACATCATTAAGAAGAAATTAAAGAAAACCTAAATAAATGAAAAGACATCTTGTGTTACTGGACTTGCAGACTTAATACTTAATAGCGATACTCCCCAAACTGATCTACAGATCCAATAAAATCCCTATCAAAATTCCATCTGCCTTTTTTTGCGGAAATTGACAAGCTGCTCCTATAATTCATTTTTAGATACAAAGAAACCAAAATAGCCAAAACAATCAAGGGAAAAAAAGAACAAAGTGAGAGGACTACACTTCCCAATTTCAAACCTCATTACAAAGTGACAGTAACCAAGACATTTGAATAGATGTATAGATCAATGGAATAGAATTAAGAGTCCAGAAATAAAACCATGAATCTATGATCAATTGATTTTCAACAAGGGTGTCAAAATAATACAACAGAGAAAGAATAGTTTTTTCAACAAGTGGTGCTAGATATATACATGCAAAAGAATGAATTTGACCTCTACCTTATAGCAGATACAAAACTTAACCAAAAATGGAACATAGACCTAAACATAAGAGCTGGGAACTATAAAACTTTCTTTATTGAGTTCTTTGACATTGGGTTAGAAAAAGTTTCATCTTTTTTTTGGCAGCTGGCCAGTACAGGGATCTGAACCCTTGACCTTGGTATTATAATAGTTTCTTAATATGACACCAAAAGCACAAGCAACAAAGGAAAAAAAACTAGATAAATTGATTCATAAAATTAAAAACTTTTGTACGTCAAAGGACAGCATCAACAAAGTGAAAAGACAACCGACAGTATGGGAGAAAATATTTAAAAACATGTACCTGAAAACGATCTATTTTCCAGAACATAATAGAACATATAACAATAAAAAGACAAACAATCCAAATGAAAAATGGACAAAGGGTTTTAATAGACATTTCTCCAGAGAATATACCAAACGGTCAAAAAGCACAGGAAAAGGTGCTCAACATTATTAGCCACTAGGGAAATGCAAATTAAAACCACAATGAGATACCACTTCACACCCATTAGAATGGCTATTATCAAAAAACAAAACAAACAAAACAGTTCTGGAGATAAGAGTTGGAGCCCTTATCAACTGTGCTTGAAACTTGCCCTCAGAACTATTTCAATTAAATGAGCCAAAATTCTGATTATTACTAAGCTTCTTTGTAATTATTTGATGTTACTTGCAATTAAAAGAATCAATAATGAGAAAGCTAGAGTATACAAAAAATACTGGAGCATAAAACCCAGTGAGATCTAAATAATTATTGATAATGTTTTTATAAAAGTTAATGTAAATGTTAAAACAGGGTTTATAACAAAAAAAGCAAAAATTAAAATATTAAAAATAATCTAGAATTAAAATTCCAGTTTATTTCAAGAAATGTGAAAGGTATGGGTCCTTGGGGAGAAAATTTTTAACTGTTAAAAGTCTCATTATGCTTGGGCAAGAAAATGAGGAATAAGAAATAGATGTCCTTTTTTTTNAAAAAAATACAAAGAAAACGTCATCAATACCACAGAGCCAGGAAAAGAGGGGAAAAAAATAATTTAAGATATATGAGTACATTCTTACCATCAATAACAACAAACCAAGTGAGATAAATTTCCGTATCGAAAGACAAAAAACTCTTGAGTAAAAAACAAAAGAAAATGTAACAGTATTCTCCTTTTAAATAATATCTGAAATAAACACAGAAGGATTGAAAATAAATGGCTAGTTAATAAAGTTAGAAGCAAGTGGAAACAAAAAGAAGCAAAAGTAGCAATGTAAAATAAAAGTGAAATTCATGACTAAAAAGTAAGCATTAAATAGGACAACAAGACCAATTTACTTTGATAAAAGGTACAATAGGAAGAATAGTGGATATTTATTTAATGCTCACTACATGCCAGGCACTCAGCTGAGTGCTTTACATACATTTTTCTCCAGTAATCCTTACAACTCTACAGAATGACTGTGGTTAAAGTTTCCATTTTGCAAATGAGAAACTAAGCTGTAGAGAGGTTAAGGGATGTTCTCAGTGTCACACAGTGATAGATGGGCATGGAACTCAATCCCTGATAGGCTAATTCCAAAGTTCAAACATCGAGCACCAAAATATTTAAATAATAATTAATAGGAATAAAAGGAGAATTTATTTTTAAAACTTTAACCCGTTTTGCTAAGAACATAGATCACTTAGACCAAAAGTAAATGGACAAGAGAGAACTTGGATGATGAACAAAACACATATATGATACATATGGATAACTTCAAACTCTAAAACTATAGTGAATGCATTCTTTTCTAAAGTCCAAGAATATTTACAAATACTGAAATGTTCTAAGCCAAAAA
>NW_007729325.1:259241-260214 GCF_000696425.1 Galeopterus variegatus
TATCCCCCTCCCCCCTCCCACTGCTCTGCAACAACATCTTAGAATGTAAAATAATAATAATAATAATAATAATAATGATAATAAATAAATTTTTTAAATAAAAATTTTCCCAGGGCTGGCCAGTTAGCTCAGTTGGTTAGAGCACGGTGTTAACAGCACCAGCATCAAGGGTTCAGACCTCCTTACTGGCCAGCCACCAAAAAAATTTTCCTAATCTAATAGAAAAAGATGAATTCACTGAGTTTTTAGTATGTATTTTCCAGAGTAGCAGTGAAATGATATTTTTTTCATGTGTAAAAACAAAACAAAAAAAACACCTAGGGGTTCATGACATTGGATTTGGCAATGATTTCTGAATATGATACCAAAAGCACAGGTAACAAAAACAAAAATAGATAAAACAGATTATATCAAAATAAAAAACTTCTGTGCATCAAAGGACACAATCAACAGAGGAAAAAGGCAACCTACAGAATAAGACAAAACATTTGCAAGTCATATATCTGATAAGGGGTTAATACCCAGAATATGTATAAAGAACTCCTATAACTGAACAACAAAAAAGGCTAACCAGATCAAAAAATGAGCAAAGAACTTGAATAGACATTTTTCCAATGAATATATACAAATGGCCAACAAGCACATGAAAAGATGCTCAAATCACTAATCATTAGGGGAATGCAAGTCAAAACCACAACGAGATACCACCTCATACCCATCAGCATGGCTAATATCAAAACAAAACAAAAAACAAAAAATAAGTCTTGGCAAAACACTCGTTTGGGCAGAAACTTGAATAAAATGAGGGAGCAAATCATGTGAATATGTGGTAGAAGAATATTCCAGGCAGATGGAAAAGCAAGAACTAAGTTCCTGAAATGGGACTGTGAGTAGCAAGTTCTAGAAGAGTAAGGAAGGGCCGGCCCGTGGCTCACTCGGGAGAGTGCGGTGCTGATAACACCAAGGCCCCGGG
>NW_007729325.1:261564-268039 GCF_000696425.1 Galeopterus variegatus
AAAAGACAAGTTTGGTGGCTATTCCAGAAATTCATGTCAGTCCATGATGATGGCTTGGCCTAAGGAGGGTGAGAAGTACTGAAAGAGTGATGTATTCTAAAGATAGAGTCAACAGGATTTGCTGATGGATTTGATGTGAGTATGAAAAAAAATGTGAAGAGTTAAGGCAAGCAACACAGTTTTGGCCTTAGCAATTGAATGAATGGTGGTGCCTTTTACTAAATAAAGGCTAGGAATAAGCAAGTTAAAAAAAAGAAGAAAAGAAAGAAAGTAATGAGTGTTGACAAGGACATGGAAAAATTGCAACCATTGTGCACTGTTAGAAGGAATGTAAAATGGCACAGCTGCTGTGGAAAAGAATATGACAGTTCTTTGAAAAATTAAAAATAGAATTACCTTGTGATCCAGCAATTCCACTTCTAGGTATATACTAAAAAGAATGGAAAGCAGGGTCTCAAGAGATATTTGTACACCCATGTTTATATCAGCATTATTCACAGTAATCAACAGGTGAAAGCAACCCATGTCCATCAACAAATGAATCAATAACAAAATGTGGTGTACACATAAAATGGAATATTATTCAGCCTTAAAAAGGAAGGACATTCTGACACATGCTGCAAACATGGATGACCCTTGAGGGCATTAGGGTAACTTGCTTTTAAACTCTTTAGAGTCAACAATTCAGATCCCCTTACCAGTTAGCCATCAGCATGGCTAATATCAAAACAAACAAACAAAAGGAAAAAAAAAAAAAAAGAAGGAAAGAAAAGAGATAAACTCTTTAGGTTATTTTATAATGTCCTTTTTAAATGTTTGCATCTCTTTACAGTCTTTATATATAGTTTTAATACAGAGATCATAATATCTGACTACACAGAACTAGTCAGAATTCTTCATCTGTTTCCTTAGATCATTTTTCTAGAAGTTGGGTTTTTCTTTTTACCTTTTTGCTTATGTTTCTTTCCTATTTACTTATTACTTTTCCATTTTTTATGTACATGTTCCATGATGATATTTTCTTCTTATTATTACTTTGGTTAGAATTGACTGCTGAAGAATAGTGTGGAGTGGAGGGATTGGGAAAGGTTTCTTTAAAAAAAAAAAAGAAAAGAAAGAAACAAGTTGAAGGAATTGAAGCAATCTTAGCTATGATTTGGATTTTTAGGTCATTAATGCACTCTTACGAAGTTTGATATATTCTTTCACTTTTATGTCTCCTTTTACTTTCTTTTTTTTTTTTTTTCTTTTCTTTTCTTTTCCTTTTTGGCATTTAAAAAGATAGTGTTATGCACAGAAAAGCTTCTAGGTCTTTTCCCCGTGATCTAGTATCACTTCCTCCACTCCTTCCATCTTACGTCTGACAATCTCCCCAGGCCTAGAGGCTGGGTTGTTAATGATAAAAATGACGTGGTTACATNAAAAGACAAGTTTGGTGGCTATTCCAGAAATTCATGTCAGTCCATGATGATGGCTTGGCCTTAGTACACCTTTTGTTTCCTTTTCTTGTCTTATTGCAATAGGTAGGTCTTCCAGTATTATGATAAAAGGAGTGGTGAGAGGGGACATCTTGCTTTGTTCCCAATCTTAGTGGGAAAGCTTTGAGTTTCTAACCATTAAGAATGATGTTAGCTGTTGGTTTTCAGAGATATTCTTTATCAAGTTGAGGAAGTTCCTCTCTATTCCTAGTTTGCTCAGAGTTTTTATTATGTATGGGGGTTATATTTTGTCAAATCTTATTTCTGCATCAACTAGTATCACTTCCTCCACTCCTTCCATCTTACATCTGACAATCTCCCCAGGCCTAGAGGCTGGGTTGTTAATGATAAAAATGACGTGGTTACATAACTTCTATCACTTTCCTCAGATGTTCTGGGATATACAATTTGGAATATTCCCTACTTTTACTGAGGCTAATCCACACTGTGGTGATGGGATCCTGAATGTGTTTTCAGGTTTCTGACACTCTCACCTAGGGTATGAGGAGGCTCCCAGTGAACTCTTTCTCTTGACCTCCAGCTTTAAAAGCATTTGGCAAGCATGTTTTATAATTTATGGTTTGGGACTGTGACTGTAATCGTTAGTTTATGAGACATCTTGGCTAGGCTAGACCCAGTTATTTAATCAAATACTAATCTAAGTGCTGCTGTAAAGGTATTTTGCAGATGTAGTTCAGATCTACAATCAGTTTACTTCAAGTAAAGGAGATCATCCTTGATAATGGTGGTGGGCCTCATTCAATCAGGACAAAGGCCTTAAGAGTAAAACTGAGGTTTCCCTAAAGAAAAAAATTCTGCCTCAAGACAGCAGTATCAGCTCCTTCCCGAAAGTTTCCAGCCTGCTGGCCTGCCCTACAGATTTCAGACTTGCTAGTCCCCACAATCACATAAGCCAATTCCTTGAAATAAATATGTGTGTATGCATGTGTGCATGTTGAAAATACTTTTGTCCATTTCATATCCTGTCTTTTCACTCTCTTTTTAGTGCCTTTGATGAGCATAAGTTCTTACTTTGAACTTGTATTTGTCAACCATTTACCTCTTGTAATTTATACTTCTTGTTTAAATCTTCCTCTACTCCAGAGTCTTAAAGACTTTTGCTTACATATTCTATGATTTCTTTCTTTCTTTTTTTTTTGGCTGGCCAGTACGGGAATCTGAACCATTGACCTTTGTGTTATCAGCACCACACTCTCCCAAGTGAGCTAAATAGCCAACCCTTACCCTACGTTTTCTAAAAGATTTAAAGATTTTACTTTCATGGTTAAGTTCTTATTCCAGCTGAAATTAATTTTTAACAAAATGATATGAGGTAAGGCTTAAGTTTTATTTTGTTCCATATGGATAACCAGTAATCTCAGCACCATTTAATGAATGGTGTATTTTCTCCCATTGATCTGAGTTCTACCTCTGTCACTCATTACATTTCCATATACGCGCAAATCTGTTCCTGGGCTCTCTATTATCCTGTCATTTTAAACCTAAAATTCTACCATTGATTTCTCATATGCTCATATAATATTTAAATCCTTTAGATCTGTTTTATGTCATGAACTAACAAAGATTTAGCATCCTTTTAATTGCCAAATCCAACTTTTCTTAGTTCTTATTCTTTTCAACTTCAAGACAGTATTTAACATATTTCACTATTTCCACCTTCTTAACACCACCCTACCAAGATGAGCCAGATGGCCAATTAAATGAATTTCAGTTTAGAGGTCATCAGAAATACATAATTAAAAATATGGGCATTAACTGAACTCTAATATTTTACTCTGATGGAATCTTAAAGCTTATATTTGAAAAAGAGGAGATTTGATGATCTACCTTCAGGAATAAAAAAAAATCAAAGAGGGAGGTTGTTATAGGTTGAATTGTGTCTTCCCCCCCAAATTCATATGTTGAAGTCCTAACCCCCAGGACCTCAGAATGTGACCTTATTTGGAAATAGGGTTTTTACAGGTGTAATTAATTAAGTTAGGATGAGGTCATACTGGAGAAGGATGGGCCCTAATCCAATAAAACTGGAGTCCTTATAAGAAGGGAAAATTTGGACACAGTCATGCACACTGAGAGAACACCGTGTGAAGAGAAAGGCAGAGATCAGGGAATGCATCTGCAAGCCAAAGAACACCCAAAATTGCCTGCAATCATCTAGGAGAAAGACATGAAACAGATTTTCCTTAACAGCCCTCAGAAGGAACCAAACCTGCTGATACCTTGATCTCAGACTTCTAGCCTCCAGAATTACAAGACAATACATTTTTGTTGTTTAAGCCACCCAGGTTGTGGTACTTTGTTACGGTAGCCCTACAAGGTAATACAGAGTTTTCTCAAGTGCCTTCGTATCTATGACCATCTCAGGGAGGGAGTCATAATTAGGACTGTTAAGAACTTTAAGGAATTTCTTAACTTTTGTAACTTCTCTATGTTTATTAGATTCTTTAGTGATTAATGGTAAACTCCATAAAACATAAGGACCAGGCTGTTTGCCTTTGGGCATTAGAGGGAAAAGGAATTTATGGAAACTATGCTTCTCTCTATGGCCAGTCTTGTGAAAGAAAATGACAGAAGCAGCAGAGGCAGTGGCAGGCAGCATTAGAAAGGAAAGACAAGAAGGCTGCCCCGGGGCCTGCCACAAAAAAAAAAAAAAAAAAAAAAAGGGGGCCGCGCGGGGGCCCACAAAAAAAAAAAAAAAAAAAGGGGGCCGCGCGGGGGCCCACAAAAAAAAAAAAAAAAAAAGGGGGCCGCGCGGGGGCCCACAAAAAAAAAAAAAAAAAAAGGGGGCCGCGCGGGGGCCCACAAAAAAAAAAAAAAAAAAAGGCCCCCCGGGGGCCTGCCAAAAAAAAAAAAAAAAAAAAAAAAAGTGAGAGGGTAGGAAGCTGCTCCGCCCGGCCCAGGAGCCGAGAGCTTCTCTGGTTTCCAAACACTATTGAGTTCTCTTCCCAGAGGATGCAGCCATCTTCAGCTGGCCTCTCCTAGCTCCCACTTTTGCTTGTGCCATTTCTGCAGCTTAAGGGCTCTTTAACCCCTCTTTCCAGTGCCAAGGTAAGGCTAGCAAGGCACAAAAGGAGCAAAATGTAAGGGGACACTCACTCTCAGGTGCCAACCATGCATTTTCACCACCCTGAGAGTGAGGGCCTCCCTAAATTTTGCACCCCAGATGCCTGTTGAGTACAACCAGGCTATTCACACTTCAATGCTCATCTATACTCTCTTGATTACTTCAGTCAAAAGTAATTGCTTATCCTATGTGCTGCCATAGAACTTGGCTTATTGGTCTATTCACCAAAGCACTAATATCGCTCCGTATCAAAACCTTGATTCTTCTCATTCACATTCCACCTTCATTCCACCAAGAAATCTTGATTCTGCCTTAATAATATGCCCAAGTCTGACCCCTTCTCACTCCCTGCACTGCTGCCCCCTGTTCTGAGCCACCAGGACAATTGCAACAGCCTCCCTGTTTCCACTCAGGTCTCTCCCCCTTCACCTTTCCCCCCACCCCATAGTCTATACTCCACAAAGCAGTCAAGGGGATCACCTTTTAAAATTTGAGGCAGGTCCCATCACTACCCTGTCAAATTCTCCAAAGGCCCCCCATGTTACTTAGAATAAAAGACAGTCTCCTCATCCAGCCCTGAGTGGTCATCCACAAGCCCTGCCTCTCTCTGCAACCTGACTTCGTTCTCCCTCAGCTCCAGCCACATGCCCTCCCTGGAGTTCCTTTAAGCCCGCTCCTGCCTCAGGGTCTTTGCCCTTTCAATTGACTCTACCTGCAACTCTGTTCACTGAGAAAGTAACCCACTTTACTTTTTAATCTTCTTCAATTCTCTGTTTAAACAGCACTTTCTCAGAGAGGCCTTCCCTGACCATGCTACATAAAATAGCACCCTCATCACTGCTTTACACAGTTTTATTCCTTTACATTGCTTTATCTTTCTTCAGGGTGTTGATTACTATCTGACATTTTAATATGCATTTATTTGTATATTGTCTTGTCTCCTTCACTAGCATGTATGCTACACAAGGACAAGGACTTTAGTCTATTTTGTTCTATATCTTCAGCACCTAGAACAGTAACTGGCAAAGGTCAGGAGCAAAATAGATACTCACTGGATGGAAGGATGGATGGATGGATGGTTGAATTCGGCTTGGTGTTATAGCTCTTGGTTTACATCATTGCTTTATCTGTTGAATTACGAATCTTTGTGGTAACTGTCAAGGTCTCATTCTGCTTTAGAGTAACAAGACACCAAGCATAGTGCTTTGCAGTTCATACAAACTCAGTAAATATTTGTTAAATTGAATAAAATCTACCTACTTATAATCTTTTCTCCCCTACTCTTATTCATCACACAAATTCTATAAGATTAAGCCCCCTAAAATGCAGGTTTGATTACATCTCTCCCCTACTCTAAATCCTCCAAGGGATTTTTTTTTTCATGAATTTTGTCATGAAACCATTATTCTGGGAAATCTTCTTTTTATTAACTATAGACAGTAAAATCTTCTATTTATTAAGTGTTAAGTAGCATATACATATTGTTTAATCCTTACAATTACTCTATAAGACAAATAGTAATACTCTCCCCATGTGACAGGTAAAAAACAGAGCCTCAGAGAGGTTTATACTTTTTATAGAGTCAGTTACCTAATAAGTGTCTGATCTATCTGATTCCAAGACTGCAGCTATTTATACTACATTTTGCTATAATTTCCCTGGCATTCAGAGTCTTCCACAATATGGCTTCTACTTATCATTTCAGTGTTACTTCTCTACCATAACTAAAAATTACTATTAAATCTTAGAAGTGTATTCTTCTTATGAAGACTTATGTAAAATAGGAAAAAAAAAAAAAAGGAAGTAAGCAATTGGTCAACCATGGGGAAATCATTTAAAAGAAAATCAAGGGGTCGGCCCGGTGGCGCACTGCTACAGTGCGCCGCTTGGGAGCGCGGCGGCGCTCCCGCCG
>NW_007729325.1:268980-271358 GCF_000696425.1 Galeopterus variegatus
GATCCGTTGCCGGACACGAAAAAAGACAAAAAGGAAAAAAAATAAAATAAAATAAATAAAAGAAAAGAAAATCAAAATTTATTCCATGAAATATAGCAATTGAAAATAGTATCTATATGCCTACTCTGAAATACATTAAAAAATAAGATGGATTGGTGGATGGATAGATAGTTATGGGACAAACCATTGATATTAAAATGTTAACTGTATCTAAGCATTTAAATGATGTGAATATGGGTGTTCACAGTAAAATGTTTTTAACTCTTCTGTATGCTTCAAAATTTTTATAATAAAATTGTAGGAAAAATTTATTGAATAATAAGGAAAATTTTATAATAAAATTTTAAAACACAAGGACATTACATATAAAAATTATTAAAAATGTGTAAAAAGAGACTCTGCTCCCCTTCCCAAAAGACTAAAGAAAATTTACTAAATAATTAATTGTAGCTGTGTTTGGGTAGCACCATACGGGTAATTTTTGTTTTTTCCCTTTTGTGCTTTTTAGTATTTTACGAATGTTTAATGACCATGTTATCCAATTCAAATGAAAAGAAGTTTTAAAAGAATAGAAATGCGTGGGGCCGGCCCGGTGGCACACTCGGTAGAGTGCCGCGCTTGGGAGCATGGCTGCGCTCCCGCCGAGGGTTCGGATCCCATACAGAGACCAGTCCGCTCACTGGTTGAGCGCAGTGCGGGTGTGACACCGAGGGTTGCGATCCTGTTACTGGTCACAAAAAAAGACAAAAAGGAAAAAAAAAAGAATAGAAATGCGTAGTAAATTGCACTTTACAATCCTTTAGCAAAATTAGCAGGACATGTGAGAGATAATGGGAGCCAATGGATAGAGACAGGCAGATGAAATGAAGAACAGACTCTAAGACTGCCTCCCTGCTTTGAAAAACATCACCTGAGATACTTATAACCCACCCCCCTTAACAGAAAGTTCTCTACTATTAAAATATGCCTATTGTCATTTTTTTCCTTGATGATCAAAAAGGCCCTTTCCAGTGGAACTCTTTTAATACCCCCTAGGTGCTGCTTGAAGCTGACCCACGTCCACAGAGCCTATGCCACTATGTCCACCTGTGTGTTAGTGGAGGCCTCCTAGTCATGTGGAGTTGAAGATGTGGTAAATATATCTTGAGGCTTTTTTGAAGCATATTCCTGGAATTCTGGCTCCCTACTGTTAGGATAAATAAATTCTCTACACCGGCATGCCAAAATAGAGTAGGGCTTTGGTGCTAAGGTCAAGGCTAGGGTCAATCAGTGGAGTGTCTTATAAAACCCCAGAGACTGACATTTCAATGCAGAGTAAGTTTTTTCTAATGTAAAACTAAGTGTTTGCTGATTCTTAGGACAAACAAACAAATGTGACATAGCATTTTGGGGACAGATGGGTTTTCTGTTAAAAAGCAAATCTCTCCAACAGTTATCAGGTGGCAAAAGCATAATTAAATAAAGCTGCAGGGCTTATTTAATAAAAGGGTAACTTTTCTCAGGCTTAACCATTGTTTCAATTGGGTAATTTTCCGCTACACATCAAACAGAGCCCATTTAATGGGCAAATATAAATACAAAAAGTATCTTTGGAGAAAACACTAGTGAATGAAGTGACTATAAAATTAATACCAAAATAAAAAGTATTGAGCTTCAATTATGTACTTGGCACCATTTCAGTGTTTCAGTATAAAACAGATTTACCTGTAACTGCACTTTGGTTTGGGTTACTTGAGGAATAAAATGAAAATGTTCTCTAAGTTTGGAATGTATAAAAAAAATTGTATGGTTCCTATAAGTTTTAAGTGAAATTAGCACTAGCAAAATATTTAGATTTGACATAGATCTACAAATATATATTTAATGTGCAAATGCAGAATCACAACATTTTTAAGCGACAAAAGGCATTCATGTTGCCCAAATTGAGTTTTCAGAACACAATTCTACACGATGCTTCATGAGAAAGGTATTCTATGGTCAAATAAGTTTGGGGAATTGTGCATGCTTTACTCTCATCTTGAAAATCCACAATTCAAATAATCATATTAAAGGATGAAAGAAATTCTGTGTTAAGAACCCAATATAACTTTGTTGAACCTAAAGTTTCTGAAACACATATGATCATGGAGCCCTTTATTTGCATAATATCTATTAACATTTTGCAGAGCCTCTTTGAGAAACACCGCTCTAGACCAATGCCCTCCTTTATATAGAAAGAGAGGATATGGGGATAAACTGATTTGCCTAAGGAAAAAGTCCTTTACTTACTCAGGGAAACTCGTAAGTAGGTAAGCTACACAGTATTTTTACTTTAAAATCAACTAAAATTCTTTCTTACTATTGAAACTTTGCTTTAAATTGTCAGTGATCATAGGCAA
>NW_007729325.1:271798-293759 GCF_000696425.1 Galeopterus variegatus
TAATATCTATTAACATTTTGCAGAGCCTCTTTGAGAAACACCGCTCTAGACCAATGCCCTCTTTTATATAAAAAGAGAGGATACGGGGATAAACTGATTTGCCTAAGGAAAAAGTCCTTTACTTACTCAGGGAAACTCGTAAGTAGGTAAGCTACACAGTATTTTTATTTTAAAGTCAACTAAAATTCTTTCTTACTATTGAAACTTTGCTTTAAATTGTCAGTGATCATAGGCAAAAACAATCTAGACTTGTCCTGGTTTCTGCAGGTAGATCTTTTTTATTTTTCTTTTTTAAAATTTTGCTCTCCTTTATTTATTTATTTAGTTAGTTACTTATTTTTTGTGGCTGGCCAGTATAGGGTTCCAAACCCATTACCCTGGTGTCATAAGGCTGTGCTCTAACCAACTGAGCTAACCAGCCAGCAGGTAGACTTTTAGTGAAAAAAACTACAGACTCCAGTCTTCCCTGACTCTTAAATAAGATTATGTAAATCAAATAACTAAGCATCTGATGTAAATTAAATAATGGGGGGGTAAGTTACCTGTTAATGACCTAGCCATAAAAATATCACCATAAATAGTCCTTTCAAGATTCCGTAGAGCCTCCACTACCTTACATAGTCTTCTCTGATAACCCCCATTCACAGTGATTTTTGCTGTTCTGTGATCAACATGTAATCAAATTCTTTTTTTTTTTTTTTTGTCCTTTTTGAGACTGGCCGCACCGCGCTCAGCCAGTGAGTGCTGTGAGCGCACTGGTCATCCCTATATAGGATCCGAACCCGCGGTGGGAGCGCTACTGACTCAGCCCGAGTGCGCCACAGACTCAGCCCCAAATTCTGCCTTCCATTGTTACTTACCTGTCTTATGTGTATGTATTATCTTCCTAAGCAGATTGCAAGCTCCTAGAAAGCTAGACCTAACTCTTACTTTTCCTTTGGGTCACCTTAGACACATAATAGATTCTCAGGAAATACTATTGAATGGCTCACAAATGACCAATTGAATGGAATAGGGAGAAATCGTCAGCATGAAGGATAGGAAGGAGCCTAATGTCCACCTTCTTTCTACCTTCAGTGCAGAACTCTCCCTCACTCAGCTTGTATGGCTTGCAATACCCTCTTGGCAGTTTTGTCTAGGAATTCATGGTAAACTAGGCAGCACTTGCTCAAGTAATGCTACTTGATCCTGCCAGCATTCCAGTGAATCAGTGAGAAGCTCATCGAATCAGCAAGACAAGTATATGTCATGCTCAAAATCTGTTCGAAGATCAAATGGACCTTACTCAATAATAAAATGGAAGCCTGGTTTTATTTCTACTTGTTTGGCCTCTGATTAATTAGGCACATTCCCTAAAAGTACAAAGCAGCTTCTTTTTTGACACTCAGTTAAACTGTCCTCTTCAAAGGAAAGCTGATCCCTGAGCAGGGAGAGTTCTAATTACTGTCTTAACTAGTTTTATGGCAAGACCTTAGAGAAGTTGAGAGGAAGACAGGAAACTCCCTGTTCCTCTTTGTTACTGATGATCCAGGCAAACTTTGGTTAAAGGACAAGCTCTGTATTGAAAATGTTTAAACAAACCCAGGATCCACAAAGTAGGATCCACTGTTCCTAGGAATTACAGCTTTTGTTACATATACATCTACAATAGACATGGATCAATATTGCCAGATTAATTAACTATTTTTGTCTACAAACAAATCAGTGAGTGTTGATTGTACAGGTACCATGTTCTCCAGCACTGCTTTAGGCACTGTGGGATTATTGAGTATGTAGATAAGGTATGCTTCCTTCATTTGAGGGATTTACAATCTAATAAGACAAGATAAGGCTAACGTTGAAAACAACTGTGAATAATACAAAGAGGTATTTGTGATCCAGTGCTGAGTCGGAGGCTTTGGACTTTAAATGCAACAGAAATTCAGTGAAGGGGAAAGCTGACTGGGAGTATGCTTAGTAAAAGAAGACATCATTAAAAAAGTGAAACAGGAGTTGAACATTGAAGGAAGGACAGGATTTGAAGCAAAGGAGATAGGCTGTCCATTCCGGTTTCAGACAACATCATTTTATCTCTGGATAAATTACTGGACACAGCAAACTAACAAGACTGGATCAAGAAGAAATAGAAAATATGAACAGATGAATAACAAGCAATGAGATTGAAGCAGTAATTAGCAGTCTCCCAACAAAGGTAAGCCCAGGACTGGATGGCTTCATTGCTGAATTCTACCAGACCTTTAAAGAGGAATTAATACTAATTCTCCTCAAACTATTCCAAAGAATAGAAACAAAAGCCATTCTCCCAGACTCATTCTATGATGTAAGCATCACCCTGATACCAAAAAAGAAAGAAAGAAAGAAAGAAAGAAAGAAAGAAAGAAAGAAAGAAAGAAAGAAAACTATAGGCCAATGTCTTTGATGAACATAGACATAAAATCCTCAATAAAATATTAGCAAATAGAATACAGCAACATATCAAAAAAATTATACACCAAGATAAGTGGGATTCATCCCAGGGATGCAAGAATGGTTCAACATATACAAGTCAATAAATGTGTACACTACATCAACAAAATCAAGGACAAAAACTATATGATTAAGTCAATAGAAACAGAAAAAGCACTTGACAAAATTCAACATCCAATCATGATAAAGTCTCAGCAAATTAGGTATAGAAGGAAAATATCTCAGCACAATAAACGCTATATACGACAAACCCATCATCAATATCATCCTGAAATAACAGCAACAAGAGAAGGATGGCCACTCTCACCCCTCCTATTTAACACAGTATTGGAAGTACTAGCCAGAACAATCAGGTAAGAGAAAAAAATAAAGGGCATCCACATTGGAAAAGGTGAAGTCAAATTGTCTGTGTTTGCAGATGACATGATCCTTTATATTGAAAAACCTAAAGACTCTACCAAAAAACTCTTAGAGCTGATAAACAATTTCAGTAAAGTTGCAGGATACTAAATCAACATGCAAAATCAGTAGCATTTTTATACTCCAACAACCAACTAGTAGAAAAAGAAATCAAGAAAGCTAGCCCATTTACAACAGTCACCAGAAAAATAAAATACCCAGGACCAAATTTAACCAAGGAAGTGAAAGATCTCTACAACAAGAACTACAAATCACTGTTGAAAGAAATTAAAGAGGACACAAAAAGAAGGAAAGACATTCCATGCTCTTGGATTGGAAGGACTAACATTGTGAAAATGTCCATACTACCCAAAGCAATTAGATTCGATGCAATCTCCATCAAAATATCAATGACATTCTTCACAGAAATAGGAATAACAATCCTAACATTCCTATGGAAAGACAAAAGACTATGAATAGCCAAAGCAATCCTGAGCCAAAAAAAAAAAAAAAACAAGTTGGAGGCATAACACTGCCTTACTTCAAATTATACTACAAAGCCATAGTAACCAAAACAGCATGGTAGGGGCATAAAAAACAGACAGTCAGACAAATGGAAAGAAATAGAGAACCCAGAAATCAGCCCACATACTTACAGCCAACTGATATTTGAGAAGGGCAACAGGAACATTCATTGGGGAAAGGACAGCCTCTTCAATAAGTAGTGCTGGGGAAACTGGACATCCATAAGTGGAAAAATGAAACTAGACCCGTACCTCTCACCATATACCAAAATCAACTCAAAATGGTTAAAGACTTAAATATAAGACCTGAAACTATAAAACTCCTAAAAGAAAACATAGAGGAAACACTTCAGGAAGTAGGACAGGGCAAAGAGTTTATGAATATGACCACCAAAGCACAGGCAACAAAAGGAAAAATAAACAAATGAGATTATATCAAACTAAAAATCTTCTGCACAGCCAAAGAAACAATTAACAAAGTGAAAAGACAATTTACAGAGTGGGAGAAAATATTTGCCAACTATGCATCTGACAAAGCATTAATATCCAGGATATACAAGGAACTCAAACAACTTCACAGTAAAAAAACAATAATCTGATTTAAAATTGGGCAAAGGAGCTGAATGGGCATTTCTCAAAGGAGGATATACAAATGGCCAACAGACACATGAAAAAATGCTCACCATCACTCAGCATCAGGGAAATGCAAATCTAAACCACATTAAGATATTATCTCACCAAAGTTATACTGGCTATTATCAAAAAGAATAACAAATGCTAGTAAGGATGTACAGAAAGGGGAACCCTCCTACACTGTTGGTGGGACTGTAAATTAATGCATAAATAATGTAAAACAATATGGAGTTTCCTCAAACCACTGCAGATAGAACTGCCATAAGATCCAGCAATTCCATTACTGGGTATTTACCCTCGGGAATGGAAATCATTATGTCAAATGGATATCTGCACTCGCATGTTTATTGCAGCTCTATTTTCAATAACCAAGAGTTGGAACCAACTTAAATGTCTATCATCGGACTACTGGATAAGGAAAATGTGGTATATTTATACAATGGAATATTACTCTGACATGAAAAGGAATGAAATACTGCCATTTGCAGCAACATGGATGAACTTAGAGAAAATTATATTAAGTGAAATAAGCCAGGCACAGAAAGAGAAATACAGCACGCCTTCACTCGTAAGTAGGAACTAAAAAATACACAAATAAAAGAAAGAAAGAAAGAAAGAAAGAAAGAAAAAAAGATACAACAATCCCAATAATACATTGAACTTGCAGAAGAGGAGAAGAGAACTGAAGTTAGCAGAGGTGGGAAAAGGGGAGGGGAAGAGGGGTAAGGGAGGAATTGGTATAGGGCCACAAAAAATGATTATATTGTATATTATTGAATATGCTAATTATCTTGACTTGGGCATCACATATTGCACACAGATATTGATATTCAACTCTGTACTCCACAGATATGTATAATCAAGTATGTTACAATAAAAAAAATGAAAAAGAAAAGGAAAGAAAGTTGTCAGAGATAAACTGGGTCATTACATAATGATAAAGGAGAAAATTCTTCAACAAGACATGATAATCCTTAACATGTATGTACCTAAATACAGAGCAGTAAGATACATGATGCAAAAGCTGATAGAACTGCAAGGAGAAAGAAATGAATCCATCATTATAGCTGGAGACATCAATGTCCTTCTATCAGAAATAGACAGATCCAGCAGGGAGAAAATAAGTAAGGACATAGTTGTACTCAAAAACACCATCAATTAACTGGATGTGATTGACGCTTATGGACTGCTTCATCCAACAACAGTAGAATATGCATCAATCTCAAGTTCATATGAAACATTCACCAAGGTGGACCACATGCTGGGTCGTAAAACACATCTTAACAAGTGTAAAGGAATGGAAATCATACAATGCCTGCTCTTAGACCACAATGGCATTAAAGTAGAAATTAGTAACAGAAAGATATCTGGAAAATCCCCAAATATGTGGAGATTAAACAACACACTTTAAAATAATACATGGGTGAAAGAAAAAAGCTCAAGAGAAATTTTAAAATATTTTAAACTAAATGAAAATGAAAGCACAACTTATCAAAATTTGTGGGATACAGCAAAAGCAGTGCTTAAAAGGAAAATAATAGCATTGAATGTATATTAGAAAAGAAGAGAAATCTGAAATATACATATAAGCTTTCACCTAAGAAACTAGGGAAAAAAGAGCAAATTAAATCCAAAGTAAGCAGAAGAAAAGAGATAATACAAATTAGAGTAGAAATCAATGAAATTGAAATTAGGAAATCAATAGAGGAAATCAGCAAAACCAAAAGCTGATTCTTTGAAAATATCAATAAAATTAATAAGCCTCTAGAAAGGCTAAAAAAAGAAAAGAGAGAGAGGACACAAATTACTAATATCAGAAATAAGAGTGCACATCACTACAGATCCCATGGACATTAAAAGGATAATCAAGGAATACTATGAACAACTCTATGCCTACAAATTAGATAAGGTGGATGAAATGGATCAATTTCTTTAATTTTCCAAAACTCACACAAGAAGAAATAAACAATCTGAATCTGCCTATATCTATTTTAAAAATTGAATCAAAATTAATAACCTTCCAAAACAGAAAGCATCAGGCCCAAATGAGTTCATCGGTGAATTCTACTGAACTTTTAAGAAAGAAATTATACCAATTCTCTACTATCTCTTTCTGGAGATAGAAGCAGAGGGAATACTTCCTAACTCATTTATGAGGTCAGCATCACCCTAATACCAAAATCAGACAACGACATTACAAGAAAAGAAAACAATACACCAATATCTCTTATGAAAAAAAAGTAAAAATTCTCAACAAAATATTAACAAATTGAATAAATAACTATAAAAAGAATTATACACCACACGAAGTGGGATTTATCCCAGGTATGCAAGGCTGGCTCAACATTTCAAAATTAGTTAATGTAATCCATCACATCAACAGACTAAAGAAGAAAAATCACATGATCATATCAGTTGATGCAGAAATAAGATTTGACAAAATATAACCCCCATACATAATGAAAACTCTGAGCAAACTAGGAATAGAGAGGAACTTCCTCAACTTGATAAAGAATATCCCTGAAAACCAACAGCTAACATCATTCTTAATGGTTAGAAACTCAAAGCTTTCCCACTAAGATTGGGAACAAAGCAAGATGTCCCCTCTCACCACTCCTTTTATCATAATACTGGAAGACCTACCTATTGCAATAAGACAAGAAAAGGAAACAAAAGGTATACTAATTGGAAAGGAAGAAATAAAACTTTGTTAGCAGATGAAATGATTGTCTGTATAGAAAATCCAAAAGAATCAACAACAGCAGCAACAAAACTGGAAGTAATAAGCAACTAACTACAGCAAGATTGCCAGATATAAGGTTAATATACAAAAGCCAATCACTTCCCTGTATACTAGCAATGAACATGTGAATTTTCAAATTTAAATCACAATATTATTTACATTAGCTATAAATTTAATACATAGAAGATCTATATGAGGAAAACTACAAAACTCTGATGAAAGAAATCAAAGAACCAAGTAAATGGAGAGGAATTCCAAGTTTATGGATAGGAAGACTCAATATTGTCAAGATGTCCATTCTTCCCAATTTGATCTATAGATTCAATGCAAACATAATAAAAATCCCAGCAAGTTATTCTGTGGATTTTGACAAACTGATATTAAAGTTTATATGGAGAGGCAAATGACCTACAATAGACAACACAATATTGAAGGAGAAGAATGAATTGGAGGACTGACACTAGCCAACTTCAAAACTCACTATCAAGCTACAGTAATTGAGATACTGAGGTATTAGTGAAAAAATAGACAAATGGATCAATGGAACAGAATAGAGAGCCCATAAATAGACCCACATAAATATAGTCAACTGATCTTTGACAACGAATCAAAGGCAATATAATCAAGAAGATATAGTCTTTTCAACAGATGGTGCTGGAACAACTGGACATCCACATGCAAAAATGTAAATCTAGATATAGATCTCACATCTTCCACAAAAATTAATTCAAAATGTATCACAGATATAAATGTAAAACACAAAACTATAAAACTCCTAGAAGATAACAGGAGAAAATTTAGATGACCTTGGGTTTAGCAATGACTTTTTATATTTGACACCAAATGCAAGACCCATGAAAGAAAGAATTGATAAACAGGACTTCATTAAAACTAAAATGTTTTGCTCTGTGAAAGATACTGTCAAGAGAATGAAAAGACAAACCACAGACTGAGAGAAAATATTTGCAAAAGATAAATCTGATAAAGGACTGTCACCCAAAATACATATATTAAAAAAAAAATTAAAACTCAGAGATAAGAAAACAAACTATTTAGTTAAAAAATAGTCCAAAGATTTTAGACATATCTCCAAAGAAAATATACAGATGGCAAATAAGCATTCACATTATATGTCATCAGAGAAATAAAAGTTAAAACAAAAAGTGAGATACTATTACACACCTATCAGAACAGCCAAAATCCAGAACAGTGACACACTAAAGGCTGATGAGGATGAGGAGCAACATAAACTCTCATTAAATGCTGGTGGGAATGCAAAGTGGTACAGCCACTTTGGAAGACAGTTTGGTGGTTTCTTATAAAACCAAACATTCTCTTACCCTACAATCCAGCAATCATACTCCTTGGAACTTAGCCAAAGGAATTGAAAACTATATCCACACAAAAAAATTTGCACACAGATGTTTATATCAGCTTTAGTCATAATTGCCTAAACTTGGAAGCAACCAAGACATTTTTCAGTAGGTGAATGGATAAACTGCAGTGCATCCAGACAATGGAATATTATTTAGTACTAAAAAGAAACAAGCACTACAGCTATGAAATGATATGGAGTAAACTTAAATACATATTAATAAGTGAAAAAGCCAATCTGAAAAAACCTACATACTGTAAACTTCCAACTATATGACATTCAGGAAAAGTCAAATGTTCCAGTGGGATGGGGAGAATGTTGACAATGGAGAAGGCTATACACCTTCGGCAGTGGTATATGGGAAATCTCAGTATCTTCCCTCAACTTTGCTGTGAATCTAAAATGGATTAGATTGAATGAAACTCAGACAATCTGCTTCCTATTTGCAACAGCCAGAGCCACACCTGAAAAGATCAACTCATTTTCAGAGGCTTACTAAAGTTTAGAGGTCAAGGAAAATAGAAAAACATAGCCAGGGTCAGGGCCAAATGTATGTTTCCTTCCATGTTTCAATTTGCTCCCCAAACTGTGGATTAAACCAAAACTAAAGGCATAGTGGTAGACAAATGGTTTATCCTATACATAGACTAAAGCATGGTTACTAATGGAAATTTAATTCCAAATTCAATATTTAGTTATGTGCAAAAACAAAACAAAACAGCACAAGGGTACTTCAAAAAATTTATGGAAAAATAGAATTAAAAAATAATAATAGATTAAAAGATAATATGAATCCTTCCATAAGCTTTTTTTAAGTACCCTCATATAGTTTTAGGGAGAAAACAAAGTCAATTTATGGATGAAAATGACAAATTTAACCCATTCATTTTTGCATCCTATTAAAACCCTATTAAAATAATAATAAAAGTGGGCCGGCGTGTGGCTCACTCGGTAGAGTGCAGTGCTGGTAACACCAAGGCCACGGGTTCAGATCCCATATAGGGATGGCCAGTTAGCTCACTGGTTGAGCGTGGTGCTGACAACACCAAGTCAAGGGTTGAGATCCCCTTACCTGTCATCTTTTTAAAAAAAATAAAATAAAATAAAATAAAATAAAAAAATAATAATAAAAGGATTTTTTTTTTAAAGACAGAAATCCATAAAGGAGACCACAAAACAGACAACAGGAAGAAAACTTTAAATAAAAAATAAAAAACAAATTTAAAAAAGACTCTTCAAAGACTTAAGAACTGGTGGCACCAGGTATGGTTGGAAGTTGAGTTTTAAAATAGGAGGTAAGTTGAAACTCTATGAAGCAGTTAAATTCCCAGATTTCCTCCTCAATTCCACATAGTTGCATAACTGTCTCCTCTCACCTGGCAAAATAATAGAGGTTTATTCTCTGAAGAGGGTGAAATAGAAGGTCCTGGGCCTTGGGCACAAAAGATACACCTGTAGTTGGGGGCATTATTTGGAAGGCAAAGGTATTAAGTGAACATTTACAAATTTTATGCTGAATCCTGTAAGCCCACTTCCACTATTGAGCTCACAGAGCTCACTATATTGGGATGTTATCCTCCAGGAAGATGATTGAAAAATCTGAGGAAAGCTAACAACTCCAAGAGGAATGACCTAAAATTACTCATAGAGGAATTCCCCAAACAATTGACCCAGTTAGATCATCCTATATTGAAGCCCTTCCCATACGCTCAGAGATTCCTGTCAGTTTCTTATTGTCCCTCTCTTAAATGTGAATTCACAGCTAAGGATCCCCAGATATTGGAGAAAACACCCTGGCGTAAAAGATAAAAACCAAAACAAACAAACTGGAAAAAGAAATTTGGAGAAAACAGCTATGCGTGAAGATGAAAACATCAAATAATTAATTAGTATCTTTGGAGAGGATATTGAATACATAAAAGAACAGAATGATGTAAAGAGAGTTCTTGGACATTAAAAGTACAAAAGTATAAATGAATATCTAAATAGAAAAACTGGAAAATTAAAATTGAGAAATTCTTCCAGAAAGTAGAGCAAAAAGACAGAAATGGAAAACTGGATAGAAAAGTTAGGCAAATTAGAGGACCAATCCTAGAGATTCAACACACAACTAATAGGAGTTCCAGAAAGAGAGAACAAAGAAATAAAAGGAAGAAAATCATCAAAGAAATAATTCAAAAAATTTTTCTAGAAATAAAGGATACAAATGTTTGAATTGAAAAGCCCAAAACTCTGAATAGAAATAGACTTAGCACAAAGCATATCATTTTGAAATGTATTAAAATTAGGGATAGGGCTGGCTTGTGAGCTCACTTAGTTAACAGTGTGGTGTTATAACACCAAGGTCAAGAGTTCAGATCCCCACACCACCCAAATACCTCCCCCCAAAATAATATAAAATAAAATTAGGGATAAAGAGAGGATTGTACAAACTATTAGAGAGAAAAAGCAGGTCATATGCAAAGGACCAAGAATCAGAATAGGTTTACGCTTCTCATCAGAAATACTGGAATCTAGAAGACAATGAAGAGATGCTTTCAAATTTCCACCCCATCCCCCGCCTCCCTCAGTGGCTGGCCAGTACCGGGATCCAAACCTGTGACCTTGGTGTTATAAGGCTGCACTCTAACCAACTGAGCAATCCTACCATCCCTGCTTTCCAATTTCTAGACCCAGCTAAACTACCAATCAAATGGGAAAGTCAAAGATTTTCATTCATGCAAGGTTTCAAAGCTTTACCTTGCATGCATTCTTTCTCAGGAAACCACTATAGAATGTGCTTCATTAAAACAAAGGGGTAAATCACAAATGAGCAAGATATGGGATATGGGAAACATGGATCCAACAACAATAGAGAGGCCGACAGAATTTACAGAAAGATGGTGAAGAAATATCCAGAGATAGTGCCTATCCAGAAGGCAATGGGTTCATATTGAAACAAGCCAGAAAGCATAGGAAAGACTTCTTAAGAAGATGACAGAATTTACAGAAAGATGGTGAAGAAATATCCAGAGATAGTGCCTATCTAGAAGGCAATGGGTTCATATTGAAACAAGCCAGAAAGCATAGGAAAGACTTCTTAAGAAGATTAAATTGATGGATGTGATGCATGTGAATGTGTTAAGAGATTTAGACAATTAATGGAGACTTTGGGGTTGAATTAGTGAAAATATATAGACAAGAAAGCCAACAAAAGAAACTATGTAACGATTAATCCTAAAGGAAATAGTCATACAGAAAAGACAAAGTAATCATAGTTTCCTATATGGCTCATCTGTGAGTAGTATTTGCATAGCCATGATACATATTTTTTGTTAGACCCATATTATTTATAGATATTTATATAATAAGTAATCATTATGAAAATAATATGCATCTAATAAATATTATAATATAACTGTATGGGGGGCAGGGTTGGGAAGGATGCAAGTATGTTGTGAGAAGGTGGAGGGTGAAAGAGAGCTAAATCTTTGTCTTCTATAATGGAGTTTCATTTATAATGTCTAAAACTGAAAGTATATGTATATTATTTAGATAAATAGAAGTAGATAAAAATTATTAGATAAGAGAAGAAGTGGTGGGGGATGGCTATTTTTCCTAATAGAACTTGTAGAACTATTTAGCTCTTTCAACTCTAGGTATGTATAATTTTGACAAAAATAAAACCAAAGAAGTTTATACAGGTGCTATGGAGGATAAAAAATTAACAAGATCTGGTCCCTCAAGTTGCTTATAGTTAAGTTGGGGGAAGAGAGAGACTCAGCTGTTGTGGATGAGGGTGAATGTGACATATGTTCTAAGAGGTTAAATCTATGGGAACTCTGAAGAGAGAGAGGTTACAGCCTTTGGAGATAGAAATATTTCTCTTGTCCAGGGAGGAAAGTACGATCTGATTTGATGGAGTGTTCCATGAAAGCAAGATGTATCAAGAAATAAGGCTGAGGAGGGAAATTGAGAACAGACCTTTGGATGACCTTGAAAACTACATTAAAGTTTTTGGAAGGCAATGGAAAATTGTTAGGCTTTTTTGAACAGAGGATTGATATGATCTGAGCTGTAATTTAGGAAGATCATCTAGCAGCAATGCATGAGTTGAATTGGATAGAGAAAAAAAGAGGGCAAAGAAATAAGAAAGAACCTAATTCAATAACCTAGATCAAGAGGTATGAAGGTCTGAACTTGAACAGGTTGTTGGAAACTGAAAGGCAGGGATGGATAGGAGATATTTGAGACAAGGGTTAAACCTGCTTTTAATTATGTATTAATTTGCTTCTGCTTTTTGTCTGTTGGAAATTCTTGATGGGGACAGTGGCTTTAATTGGTTGATATGGGTCAGCCAGGAGCCAAGTAAGCCACACTGATTTGTGGCTTATTGAAAAAAAAAAGCCAACTAGTTAATAAGCCTTAGAACATTCTGATCTTGGTGCAAATGCTTGATGTGCTCATATTTTCTAACATTATATTTCATTTCAGTTGGTTGCTGTTCTGTTAAGAACTTCAGAAAGAACTTATGTTTTACTTTTCATTATTTCATTGTTCTTTTGAGCCAAATTATTTTAAAATAAATTAAGAAATTTCATTTCAGTTGGTTGCTGTTCTGTTAAGAACTTCAGAAAGAACTTACGTTTTACTTTTCATTATTTCATTGTTCTTTTGAGCCAAATTATTTTAAAATAAATTAAGAAATAATAAATTGGCAAATCTATTATGCTCAACCACTACAGTGGTTACATAGCTAGTCACACTGACTTCAGTCTCTCCCATATTCCCAATTTGCCCATCATTCACTACATTGTCAGATTATTGTTCCTGTTTAATATTTAATCACCCACTCAAATTTATATAGTGATTCCCTAATGTCTGTCCCCCAAAACTACAAATTTTCTGCTTGACATTCAGGGCCTCGGGTCTGGTCCCACGCACCTGTGCACTTTTACCTTCAGTGACCTCTAACTCTTCACCTCCACTCCAGCTTCCTACACTCAACATGCACATTCACACCTCAGTGTTTTGTTTTCAGGCTTTTCCTACCTGGAATTCCCACCCTTAAACTTTACCCGTATGCAAATTCTTACTTTCTCGTTAAGGTTGACTCAGATTCTACCTTCTCCATTATCTCCTTTCACAGGTACTTCAGAGAAAGAGGATCTCTGCCTTTGCTAAAGTTATATAGCATTTCAAGTCTGCACCATATAATTTGGCATTTAATTATCTGCTCTATTTTTATATGTGTTGGCTGTGTCTCCTTTCCAAACAGACTAACACTTCCTTGAGGACAGGTTAACTCTGCCTCCCCTGATTCCCTCTACTTTTACTCTCTGCATTAGTCAGGACTATTTTCATTGCAAGTGACAGAACCCTATTCAAATTAGCTTAAGGAAATTTTTTAAAAAAAAAGAAAGAAAGAAAGAAAGGGATTATTTTACCTGATGTGGATAGAGTCTATGGGCAGAGCAGGATTTAGAAGCATATTTGAACCTATGTGCTTAACATTGTCATCACAAATTTGTGTTTTTCCATCTCTGTCTTTCTCTGAGAATGAGCTCAGGCAGACTCTTTCCAAGTATTAGCCAACATGGTCTTAGCAACTCAGAACTTAAATCCGAATAGTTTAGTAAACTCAGGAAAAGGAATGCATATATTTCTCTATGGTTCTAGAAAAAGACCCAAGGCTGACTTTCATAGGCCTGGATAGGATCACATACTCACCATTGAACCAATCACAGCACCTCTGAATAATTAGGTCTGGGTCACATGATCGAGCCTTGAACTGGGGTGTTGGGGCTTGTCTCAGGTCTGCTGTACGGCCAAGGCGGCGTTGGGGCTTGTCTCAGGTAAATGTAGGACAAGAATGGCACAGGGATGATTTTATAAAAGAAAATACAGACGTTGTTGCCCAAAGAGGAGGAAATTATTCTGGGCAGGCAAAAATAGCTGATGTTTACCGTATATGTTCTATCTCCCATGTAACCTAGAACATTACAGAACCTCTTTCAAATACTTAAATAAGAGATACTTTCTTGAGCTATTCACATTATTTTTGAAGCAGTATGGTAAAAACATTTATGGGCAAAAGGTGACATCTAAAGAAGTGGAGAGATCTTTTTATTCTCCTATGTAAACACTGGAAGTCATGTCAAGCATAACTTACAGTAGAATAATATTGCCAGATTAATCTTTTTCAGTCTTTGATTCAGGCAGATTTGAAAAGGACCGATTAATGTGGTAAAGCATATTAACTAAATCAAGTATTTTGTTCTTGTTTCCTGTGCAGTTATAGTAGATACTGATGAACCTCAAGAATAGAGACATTCACATTGTGAAGCATTCAAAATAGAAAACAAGTTTGGTGGTAAGAGATAATGACCATAGCTATAAAAACTAACAATAATTTAGCTTTAATGTTTACTCACCATTGTAGCACCAAACAATATTTTATTTCTGTCCTCTTCAGATGTTGTCAGAATTCCTATCACCCATCTCAGAAAATTAGACCCAAGCTAGACAGTAGCTTTGGTGGCTGTCACCAGGAGAAATGGCAGGGACATCAGTGGTGGAGGAGAACCTGGCAGCTGTGAATGGTAAAATGGATGCAGTTGTACAAATAAGTCATTAAAGAGTTAGATGCTGACTTGTTGAGAACTGCCTTACTAACTAGAGAGAATCTAGAACCGAAATTCAATTTGAATAAATTCATCATTCATCGCAAGAGAAAAACATAGAAAAGAAAGCATCAAATTGTGTTTCACTAGAAGATAGAATCGAAATGATATGCTGTGTGGTGACCAAAAGGCCACACTATATGCTTACAACACATTTGTTGGGTGGATAAACAACCAAAAGTGTTTATTAAAACCAATTCACAAATTTGTGTAAATTTGGAATGGGATAGGGCTAGAAATGAAAGTGATATCCCTCAGAAGTATATTTTAAAATCCCAGATTAAATAGTTTTATTGGGCCGGCCTGGTGGCGCACTGCTACAGTGCGCCGCTTGAGAAGCGTGGCGACGCTCCCACCAAGGGTTCGGATCCCACATGCAGACCGGGGATTATTTTACCTGATGTGGATAGAGTCTGTGGGCAGAGCAGGATTTAGAAGCATATTTGAACCTATGTGCTTAACATTGTCATCACAAATTTGTGTTTTTCCATCTCTGTCTTTCTCTGAGAATGAGCTCAGGCAGACTCTTTCCAAATATTAGCCAACATGGTCTTAGCAACTCAGAACTTAAATCTGTATAGTTTAGTAAACTCAGGAAAAGGAATGCATATATTTCTCTATGGTTCTAGAAAAAGACCCAAGGCTGACTTTCATAGGCCTGGATAGGATCACATACTCACCATTGAACCAATCACAGCACCTCTGAATAATTAGGTCTGGGTCACATGATCGAGCCTTGAACTGGGGTGTTGGGGCTTGTCTCAGGTAAATGTAGGACAAGAATGGCGCAGGGATGATTTTACAGAAGAAAATACAGACGTTGTTGCCCAAAGAGGAGGAAATTATTCTGGGCAGGCAAAAATAGTTGATGTTTACTGTATATGTAACCTAGAACATCACAGAACCTCTTTCAAATACTTAAATAAGAGATACTTTCTTGAGCTATTCACATTATTTTTTTTTTTTCCTTTTTGTCTTTTTTCGTGTCCGGCAACGGATCGCAACCCTCAGTGTTGCGCCCGTACCGGACCGGGACTGGCAACGGGATCACAACCCTCGGTGTTGTTTACCGTATATGTTCTATCTCCCATGTAACCTAGAACATTACAGAACCTCTTTCAAATACTTAAATAAGAGATACTTTCTTGAGCTATTCACATTATTTTTGAAGCAGTATGGTAAAAACATTTATGGGCAAAAGGTGACATCTAAAGAAGTGGAGAGATCTTTTTATTCTCCTATGTAAACACTGGAAGTCATGTCAAGCATAACTTACAGTAGAATAATATTGCCAGATTAATCTTTTTCAGTCTTTGATTCAGGCAGATTTGAAAAGGACCGATTAATGTGGTAAAGCATATTAACTAAATCAAGTATTTAGATCTTGTTTCCTGTGCAGTTATAGTAGACACTGATGAACTTCAAGAATAAAGACATTCACATTGTGAAGCATTCAAAATAGAAAACAAGTTTGGTGCTAAGAGATAATGACCATAACTATAAAAACTAACAATAATTTAGCTTTAATGTTTACTCACCATTGTAGCAGCAAACAATATTTTATTTCTGTTCTCTTCAGATGTTGTCAGAATTCCTATCACCCATCTCAGAAAATTAGACCCAAGCTGGACAGTAGCCTTGGTGGCTGTCACCAGGAGAAATGGCAGGGACATCAGTGGTGGAGGAGAACCTGGCAGCTGTGAATGGTAAAATGGATGCAGTTGTACAAATAAGTCATTAAAGAGTTAGATGCTGACTTGTTGAGAACTGCCTTACTAACTAGAGAGAATCTAGAACCGAAATTCAATTTGAATAAATTCATCATTTATCGCAAGAGAAAAACATAGAAAGGAAAGCATCAAATTGTGTTTCACTAGAAGATAGAATCGAAATGATATGCTGTGTGGTGACCAAAAGGCCACACTATATGCTTACAACACATCTGTTGGGTGGATAAACAAGCAAGTGTTTATTAAAACCAATTCACAAATTTGTGTAAATTTAGAATGGGATAGGGCTAGAAATGAAAGTGATAACCCTCAGAAGTATATTTTAAAATCCCAGATTAAATAGTTTTATTAATGATTCACATGATTGAAAAAAGTATCTGTGTTTGTTTTTAATTAAGTTACACTAGAGAGGAGCGTTGGGGGAGGACAGGAAAAGAAGGAGAGAAATTGGAACTTGGAAGTCAGAGAGATCCAGATTCAATCTTCTATTCCTTACTAGGCATAACCTCGGCAAAGTTTTGCATTCTCTCAAGTCAGTTTCCCTGTGTGCAACATGGCAATAGTGATGGTATATACCTCATACATTCTAGGGACTAAGTGAGAAAATGCATGTGGGGGCCGGCCCGGTGGTGCACTGGAGAGGGCGGTGCACCCGCCGAGGGTTCGGATCCCATGTGGAGACCGGTTCCCGTTCACTGGCTGAGGGCGGTGCAGGCGCAACACCGAGGGTTGCGATCCCGTTGCCGGTCAGTAAAAAAGACAAAAAGGAAAAAAAAAAAAGAAAAGAAAATGCATGTGAGATGTTTGCACCATATCTGGAATATAGTAAGTGCTAATTAATTTTTAGCCGTTATTATTATAGTATACCACTAATTCTTCGGGTAAGTTCTTCAAAGGAAAGGATGAAGCATCCGAATGTCTTTGTGGAAGCAGGATTAGAAACAAACTGAATGGGTTCAAAGAGTTAAAAAACTTAACAGTACATTTGCAAGCATAAGTCAAGATGGGTCTGGCTGGATTCTCTAGCAAAGAAGTGGCATGGCAGAGACCCTCAAGGATGTCAAGCGAGTGAGGGTCAGCCATGAATGATTTTGTAAAATCAGGGATTGTAGTGTCTTGTTTACATCTGTGTCACGTGTGTCTGTTTCCCAGGGCATGTTTGTGGAATGAATGGAAGAATGACTCTAGGACACACTCATGAGAATATATGCCCACTCAGAAATCGTGAAGTGACTCTAAGTATCAGAATTTTATAAACAATCTGTAATTTCTAGAAAAGGAGAGATCACGATAACAACAATTATCTCCCTCAGTGATCACTGTGCCTGAGTGAAATGTCCTAGTGGCACACAGAACCCTAGAAACTGTCAGTAAATACTTCAGCCTCGGTTGTTATGTTGCTGCTGCTTCCGTGATACTTAAGCACGGAGCAAGCACGAAGGCACAATGGGCTGCGAGGCTAAGGTCAGGTTCAAAGTATGATTCACTTTTAAATTCAAATCAACTGAGTATGTACTCAGTCTCCACAAATCCAAGCCTTTTCAGGTAGCTTTAAGTACCTGGGTTTGTTGCCCTCGTTCCTTTTTTTTTTTTTTTTTAAGTGCTACTGTGGTGTATTTTCTCTACTTGTTCAGAGCTCCTGCTGGCTGCCATTTGGTAAAATTACTTACATGTGTGTTGAGACTGTTTTCAAATAAAACATTAGCGACAACAGTAAATTTTAATCAGTAAACCTTAACATTAAAAAAGACCATATTACATTGAAAAAACAATATATAAAGACATGAGAAAAAGAAGTAAAACAGCTTTTAATAATAACCTAAGTGCTGTGCAAATAAGGTTTAAAAGTGGTTAGTGATTAAGACTGAACTACATATAAAATTCAATAGGGTATGATGATGTAACTATTACATGATTTTTTAAAAGGTAATATGTATGAGAAATGACTTATTCTCTTTAACGAGAGATGTATTCTATAACTACTAAACAATTACATTTTGGCTAAAACTTATCGGTAAACAGAAAGCTAAAAGAGAAAATGGGTAAAGAAGATTAATACTATAAAAGAAGAAAAATATATTACAAAGAAAGAAACATGAGATTGGAAGACACAAGAGTGATTAAAGGAGAAAATAAATGAAAAGTTTGGTGGCTTTTTGCTGAACCTGAATTTTTGAAGAGGAGTGGTGAGGTTAGGGTGTCGAGAAGGAGGGAGGATTCCCCAGCCCTCCATATCAAAGAGAAACCAGGATTTTAAGCCCAGAGCCTGGAATTTTCTTGGGACTCTATACAAACCAGCATCTGCCACCGTAATTACAAAAGGTGTCATCTGACCAACCTCATGCTACAATGTTAGGCTAGTGGTGTGAAACAAAACAAAATTTCACTTTCTTAACATCCTTTATATAGGTGTTACTTCCCTTAATAGCACTACTGTGATTTTCAGGGAGGAAGGGAAAACTAGCTTTTCTGATGTTCCAGCTATTAGTTTTCAACCTACACTTGAAACCCCTTCTAGAACCAACCCCTTCTAAAATTCTATGACTTCTTAAAAGTTTAGTGGTTTTTTTCATACTTAGATGGTTCTAAAGTATGTTTAATTTGCTCTCATTGCCACATGCTCATTAGAAGTTGTTTAGGTCTTGCCTTTCGAGTGCATAATTTAAAATTCTAAACTTAAGTTCTCTTATAACCAGAGCAAAATAATTTCCCTTTAATTTGGGTGACAACTAGTTTCCAACGTTTTGTTTTGTGCTTTTTTGTTCTCTGTTATGTATGAATATTACAGCTTATTTTAATACCAAAATATAGTGAGGAAGAAGAGGTATATTTGGTGATTAAACCTAAATTGGATTCTAATATTTTCCTTGGGGATAAAATAGGGATGAAAAATAAACTGTTTCTGCCTGTAATTCTGGCCATAGTTTAAGTGGACAATATTTTCAGTCTTCAGTGAAATTTTCATGTAATATCCAACATTTCTTCAATAAATAAAGCAAACCTCCTAAAGAATAACAAATTATGAGTCAAGTCCGATGGTGAAAAATATCTAGAATCAGATGAACCTGAGAGACAAGAAAAATTGAAGATGATAGAAAACTTCATTCTAATTCCTTAAAATATGATTCTCAGATTCCCTGTTAGATTGGGCTACAAAACACTAATATTGTTTAGTCTCAGGCTAGATGTTGATCTGCTGAATGAGCTAAAAGTAAATTTCCAGGAAAATTTAATAGATTGGCCTGCCCTATACTGTACCAGTAAATTTTATGGGAGAAATTACCCCCTCTTTAATGACGGGAATAAAATGTTGCTCTTTTTCTAACTCAATCACTACTAATCACTTTGGATGTTGAAGCTTGTCAAATAAATGTTCTCCGGTGAAAGAAATTGCAAAGAGGCCAAACAATTTGATAAGAAGATGAAATTTTTAATCTTTTGCAGAAGCTGCATTCACCCTGTAACAACAGCTACAAAAGGTTACTGTCACGTGAGAAATACTTTCAAGACTAGTGTACATTATTTTATTTTATTATTTTTTTTTATGTGTTCTTTCACTAATATAAATAACCCCATTTTGGCAGTTCTGATCATTTAGAATCCAACGAAGAAAAGAACATTGTCAGTAACATCTGCTGTACTACAAAGACAGCGAGGTCGAATCCTCTTTTCTTGAAGAACTAGGACTGAAATAACTATGTGATGTTCCTAGGATTAGTCACCTCCCATGTGTCACAGTTCTTTTCAGCATGTGGTGGACCCTCTTAGGTTAGTTCAATTTTCCGAGAAGTTTCTACCTGAGTCTGTTCTGTAAGAGTTCTTCATAGAATAGATTTAGAATGGAGTTGGTCTTTTTTTTCCCCAAAGAGTCGAGGGTTCATAGTAACTTGGGCGGTTTGGGCAGGTAGACCAGTAAGAAGGCCCTTGTGGTAGGTGAGAGGCAGTGGCTTGGGCCAATGTGGTGGCAGTGGAGATAGAGAACAGTGGACTGATTACAGATTTATTTTGGAGGCAGAACCAATAGATTTTGCTGATGATTTTGATATAGAAGATGGGGGGAAATGATCACAAAGTTTTAGGCTAGAATAATTAGATGGGAGTGGAGCCATTTACAAAGCTGGTAAACTGGGTTATTGTTAGGTTTGAGAAGGAAAATAAAAGTTTATGAGTCTTGCTGTGTATATAAGAAATATTTTTAAAAATATTTCTTTTTTAATTAATGCATTATTAAGCTTTTGCTTTTGAAAACATGTTCTAATTATTTCCCCTTGGTAGACTATTGTTTTGTTGTACTCCTCAGACCTCTTTTAAACTATTTAACACTTTGATAGTTCTACAGATAATCATAATAGATCATAAAATATTTATTCTTCACTCATTGCAAACGGTAAGAGTTTATCTTTCATAAAGGTTTAAAAAAAGTATTAAAAGACAAGTTTTCAGTCCTTTCTCCAAGTTCCATGATTTTTGCCCCCAAAATGCAATTAATTATATGATTTTAAAAATCAATAAATTTGTTTTGATAGTCAGCAAATACCAGTGGGCCAGCAATGCTAAACTAACTTATACAGTAGAGTAGTTTTTGTTTGGGGATTTAACTATTCCCTGTTGAACTTGCATATAGAATGTTAGTTTCTTAAAAAGAAAAAAAAGCTTTACAATAGGAACCCTTCTTATTAATGCCAAGATTTAACCAGGAAAAAAAAAAAAAAAAAGAATTTTAAAAACCGAGTTTAGAGGTAGAATTAATGGCAGCTCATTTGCTCAAACAGAAGAAAAGAGTGACACCTAGTGTTCATTAGGAGTATATGTAACTTTGACTATTACTCTCATCAATTTACCTACATGATACTGAATGCAGCATAAAAACGAATCAGAGGCAGACAAATGACAAAGGCCATTGTGGTAGCCACACTATCGAAAATACATACATAATGTCTGATAGCTCAGACGGGGGACCCTGATCTGGTTGCATAAATTAAGGTTTGGTAGCTTATCAAAGGTAAGCTCTCCGAGGTAGNTAATTCACTGAAAAGGATCAGTATTTCAGAGGTTGCCTGTTGAGGTCTATCTATACAAATATCAAATGAATAAAATTTCTATCTATTAGCTATTTAACCAGGATTCCTTCAGCAAGGGATAGGAACTAAAGTCGCAAAAACAGTTCAGAGAGTTCCCATATATACATCGTCTAGCTTCCCCGATGTTTACTAACATCTCACATAACTTTAGTACATACAATCACTTGATAATTTTTTATCCCAGAAAAGATGTCATTCTTTCTAAAGCATTGTGACATGAATTTCTAGTCAGTGAAGATGAGGTGAGGTGTGACTGTTATTTGATAACATTTCCTTAATAATATATAGTGTGTGTGTGTGTGTGTGTGTGTGTGTGTGTGTGTGTGTGGCTGGCCGGTATGGGGATCT
>NW_007729325.1:295054-296960 GCF_000696425.1 Galeopterus variegatus
TCTAACCTCAAGCGAGGGAGAGAGAGAAGAAAAGTTCGATGGATGGACTGTCCATGCAGCCCAGGAAAGGTTTGGATAGGACACTGGAGAGTCCTTAAGACAAAGTCAGCCATCAGGGGAGTCCAGTGTCTCCCAGGAACAGGTTTGCCTTAGTTCTCTGCCAAACTCATCCATGTCAAGTGTACCCCTGATGCAAATGCAGCAATAAGTTTTGGAGCACAGCAGCTGTGTGGCTTTTGAGCAATTCTGCTCTCTGATGCTGGAGATCTGAGATGTACATACTCATGGATGCTGCAGTAACTTTTACTCCACAGAGTCACTTTTCCACGCAGGGGTGGGGAGCTACTCCTTTATGGTTCCTGGGGGCCTCCTACCTGTGGGGAAACTCAGAAGAGGGATGTTAGTGTGGTAAACTATGGCCCCTGGTGCTGCAGTTGCTGTCCAGACCACAGTTCGTATGTAGCCTCTTCCTCTGCCCCATCTCACATTTCAGGGTCGTGGGATTTCTCCACTAGTGTTCTCACCTTCGCATAACAGACCTGCCTTGGCTGAGCACTCAATTGTCTTTGGAGTTCTTCAGCCTGCCACTCAGCTGTGCCTGCCCTTCTGCTGCAGAAATAAGGGCCTCTTTGTAAGTTATCACTGAGGGTTGTGGCTTGTCCCCTTGGTTATTAAGTTTTTGTTAATAGTCCTCAGTCCTTCATCATCCTTCTGCAGAACATCAATTCAACTTAGCAATAACCAGCCAATGCCACTTGCTTTGTAAGTATGGTGCCCCCGTATTTTTCAAATGTCTGTGTTATCTCACCTTTCACAACATTGCTCTCCACTGATTCATTTTCTCAGTTCACCACCACTGAAATATTCAGCAATCGAGCTGCTGTCTTTTCCTAGGGACTCTTCTTGCTCCACCTGCCAGCAGAATAGCATTCTATTTGCCTGCCAAGTCACGGTTAGTCAGTCCCAGATTTTCATCTTGCCACCTGTTTTCTCAAACCGTTGCTGATTTTACTTGTGTTATTCAGGTGCCCCCTCAAAGCACACACTAAAAATGAATTAAACATGGAAGGGTTTTTTTCTGGGAAATAATTATTATAGAAAAAGGGGGTGCTCGGGAAGGCTGTGAGAGTCATCAGATCACACTCCAAGTCTGTTCTGGAGTGAAAGAGAGAGGGAAATAAGGTTAGATAGCAGCTTCTAGACTGCCTTGAAGTCTAACAAAAATTCACCAAAGCCGTCAGGAGTCCTCCAGCCAACGTCAGCCATTGGAGGAGTCCTTAGAACCTCTGCCACACTCAGTGTTCAACTGGAAACAGCCTGTGGGAAATGTGGCCTCAGCACAAACACAGTGATGAATTTCATAGCATAGCAGCTTGGACTCTCAGCCAATTATGCTCCCTGTAGCCGGAGGACCGAGAAGTAATTCTCATGACAACCACAGTTTGTGAACTTGAAAAAAGACCATTCAAATTATACATTCTGAAAAAGGAAGAAGCTCAGTGATATGTGGAACATTTTAAGTGGTCTAACATAAATGTAATTTGAGTCCCAGAATAAGTAGAGAAAGAGAATGGGATGAAAAAAAAGAGCTGAGGAAAAAAATAGTTGAAATTTCTCCAAATTTGGTGGAAATACTCTACCTGTCCAAGAAGCTCAACAAATTTCAGCAAGATAAATACAAGAAAATCACAAGTAGGCACATCATAGTCCAAGTACCAAAAACTGAAGTAAAGAGATTATATTGAAAGCAGCGAGAGAAGAACATTACATACAAAGAAACAATGATATAAATGATGGACAATTTTTCATGAGAAACAATGGGTATCAGAAGACAATGGAAAAACATTTTTTTTTCCTTTTTTGTCTTTTTTACTGACCGGCAACGGGATCGCAACCCTCAGTGTTG
>NW_007729325.1:297102-302241 GCF_000696425.1 Galeopterus variegatus
CTAACATAAATGTAATTTGAGTCCCAGAATAAGTAGAGAAAGAGAATGGGATGAAAAAAAAGAGCTGAGGAAAAAAGTAGTTGAAATTTCTCCAAATTTGGTGGAAATACTCTACCTGTCCAAGAAGCTCAACAAATTTCAGCAAGATAAATACAAGAAAATCACAAGTAGGCACATCATAGTCCAAGTACCAAAAACTGAAGTAAAGAGATTATATTGAAAGCAGCGAGAGAAGAACATTACATACAAAGAAACAATGATATAAATGATGGACAATTTTTCATGAGAAACAATGGGTATCAGAAGACAATGGAAAAACATTTTTTTTTCCTTTTTTGTCTTTTTTACTGACCGGCAACGGGATCGCAACCCTCAGTGTTGTGCCCGCACTGCGCTCAACCAGTGAGCGGGAACCGGTCTCCGCATGGGATCCGAACCCTTGGCGGGAGCACCTCCATGCTCCCAAGCGGCGCACTCTCCAGTGCGCCACCGGGCTGGCCCGGAAAAACATTTTTAAAGTGCATCTGGAACATTCGCCAACATGAACCACATGATAATCTTTAAAACAAATCTCGCAAAATTTCCAAAATATTTATATTTTACAGACTATGTTCTCCAAACACAATGAAATTAAAGAATAGAAATGAAGAAATAAAATTCTCTTTATTCACAGATGACATAATTGTTTATACAGAAACATCAAAATGAATGTACACGAAAGTACTAGTTCTAATAAGTGAATTAGTACAAGGTCATAGGATACAATGTCAATTACAAAAATTAGTTATACTTCTGTATGCTGGCAAATAATTGGAAAATGAAGATTTAAAATACTATTTACAATAGCCTAAAAAATATGTCACTTAAGAGTAAATTTACAAAAATTGTGCAATACTTCTATACCGAAAAATATAAAACATTAAAAGAGATATTAAAGAAAATCTAAATGAATGGAAAGCTGTGTCATGATCATGGATTAGCAGACTCAATATCATTAAGACCAATTGTCTTCCAAAAGTGATCTGTATATTCAACATAATTCCAATCAAAATTCCAACAGACTTTTTCAAGAAAGATAAGTCGATTCTGAAAATTTTATGGAAATATGAAAGACTTAGAATAGCCAAAACAATCTTGAAAAAGAAGAGCAAAGCTGGAGGATACACACTATCTTATCACATAATTTTGTTTAAAGTTACAGTAATGAAGACAGTGTGGAAATTATGTAATGATAGATATGTAGATAAAAGGAACTGAAACAGCAGGTACAAAGTAGATCCTCACTTGTAGTTAGCTGATTTGTGACATAGGAACTAAGGCAATTCAATGTGGAAAGCAGTCTTTCCAAAAACCGTTGCTCCACAAATTCTAGCTGCCTTGGCCTCTGTAATACTGATCTCTGTGTCTCCAATTCACCAAGATCTCTGGAATCTGATTGGATTCCTGCTCCCTGCACGAACCCAGAAACTGCCTCAGGTAACCTGGTACAATCACAGGGCCTGCCTTGTTTCTTTTCTCTTGGGGATAGCAGTCCTTACCGTCAGTTGGCTAATGTCTGAAAACAGATGTCAAATGTATTTTGTCCAGTTTTCTATTTATGGGGGAAGGCCAATCCAGTCCCTGTTACTACTCTATTAGGGCTGAAACAGAGCTGGTCTGCCACTATAAAAGAGTTCTCTGGCTGCTACTCAAAGAATAGATTGTCATGAAGCAAAAATGGAAAAAATGGAAGCAAAATTTAGAAAGTACGCAGTAGTCCAAGTGAGAATGAAGGTGCTTAGATTAGCGTAGTAGCAGTCAGAAGGAGGACCGCTGGCTGCTAAACGCATTTTGGGGTAGGAACTGGCAGTGCCTGCTGATAGATTGGATTTGGAGCAGTGAGAAGGGGGCAGATATGGACATTAAGAGAAACAGCAGAAGTTTAGGGCCTGAAAAACGGACTGAAAGCCATTTACTGAGAGCAGAAGACAGGGGTATGAGAAGATTCAGGGTTTTTTGTGGGGGTGGGCAAGGAGCCTGAAACTGCTGTTCTTTAGGAGTAAAAAAAGGGGAAGTTCATCTTCTTCTCTCTATGGTAATGGATTTTTAAAATACATTTTTTAATATATTTTATTGTATATTACATCATTGTGTTTATGTCTCTCTTTAGGCCATGAGCTCTTTAAAGAAAGGGTCATTGTTTTATTCATTTTGATACCACATAGAATGCACATAATAGTTCTTTAATAAATGTGTGTGTGAGTGTGTGTGTGTGTGTGTGTGTGAGAGAGAGAGAGAGAGAGAGAGAGACAGAGAGAGAAATGGAGAAACCGGGGGACCTGATCAACTTGGTGTCAGAGAAGAAGAACCAACTGCTCTGTGTTAGAGGAGAGAGAATTCTGAATCTCTGGAGAAGGGATAGAATTCTCTACTACTCTTTCTTGGAAACCAACTTAAGAGCCCAGTAAGAATAAGAACTGTGATTAAATCATAAATACTGTGTGTCTGTATAACCTTAGATGGAAATAATCAGAGAAGATGCCTTGTGATTTGATAACATTTGTTTCCATGAAGAATAAAAATCCCTCTTTGAATTAGAAAACACAAGGGTGAAATGGAGAATGAGCTCAAGTATGTGTCTAATAACACGTCAACATATCTAAATACACTGCTTAAAGACTCATCTTTCTCGGCTGAGTGCTATAGTTTATAATGTAGCTCCCACTGAGCTTTCCATGGTCATAGATGGCTTTATTTCTTTCATTTTTGACTACAGTGTTATAAAATGCCAAATGGATGCTGCATTCTGTGGGGGTGGATGAGAGGAGAAGCAACCCTAAATGGCAGTGAAAAGCCCAGCTGCCTAAAACTCTTGTTCTATTTGAAAAATTCAATGTGAGACTCACTATTGAGGTTACAGTATTGTCTTTAAAACAGCCATTAAGAATTTAAGAAGTTTTATTATGTGAAATACACAGTAAGCATTGTCCAATTGAGGGAGACTGTGTACGCAGTGGTTACAAGTTTATTGTACTTTACATCTTCTATGATGTACCAGCCTTGTGATCTTAGACAAGAGAGGCTTAACCTCTATGAGCCTCGATTTATTCATCTGTGAAAAAGGATGAATGATATCTATCACACCAGGTTGTCATAAAGATTAAATCAACAATGAATGTAAAGTTCCTGTTAAACAGTTCTTGGTGCCTTTTATGAGCTAAGAAAGAATAGCATATATTGAAATAGGACCCTGAACAGGTAAGTTTTGATATGAAGGAGGGATGAGGAAAGGCCTGAAGAATAGGGAGAAACTATGGAAGGAAAGAATAGGTGTTTTAGTCTGTTTTGTGTTGCTATAACAGAAATACATGAGACTGGGTAATTTATAAAGAAGAGAGGTTTATTTGGCTTACGATTCTGGGACAGCTGCATCTGGCACGGGCCTCAGGCTGCTTCTACTCATGGTGGAAAGTGGCAGGGAGCCAGTGGGTACAAGCAGATCACATGGCGAGAGGAAGCAAGAGAGAGAGAGAGAGGAGGTGCCAGGGTCCTATAAACAACCAGCTCTCGCAGGAACTAATAGAGCGAGAACTCACTCATTACTCCCCTCTCCCCCAGGGAGAGCATTAATCCATTCATGAGGGATCCGTCCCCATGACTCAATCAGTTTCCGACACTGCCACATTGGGGATCAAATTTCCACATGAGTTTTGGAGGGGACAACACATCCAAACTCCATCAATAGGTCTTTCTTGTTTGAGGATGTGAGTGAGCAGATGCCACTATGGGGATTCTAGAGGTGCCAGGGACATTCCAGAAGGAGATATAGGATGTAGGGTGGGTGAACATCTCCAATAGAAGATTGGGAGCTGGAGCCAAAAAAAAAAAAAAAAATCATGCTTACTTGGCAATTTAACTCAGGACAGGATAAAGCATTTATCTAATCTTAACATAGGAATAAGACTTCTTAACTTTGGAAACAATGAAAAAAAATCATACACAAGAAGGTAATTATGTCTGACTACAAAAAAAACCTTTACGTTCTGTATTTCAAAAATATTTCAATAATTAAAAAGTAAATAGAAACTTTATAAATGGAAATTAGTTTCTAAGATCTCACAGAACACCTTCCAGGTAGATTACACACAGGCATCTGTTTTTGGTTCTTCTCAAATCTCCACTAGATCAACAGTGAAGTGTTGGTCATAAAGGCATAAACCCACAAGGATGGAGGGGAAAGGGAAAAGGGGAAGGAGGCAATAGAAGCAAGATTTAGAAGCTAGAAAATAGATGGGATGAAAAATGGCTTAGCAATCCCTCCCAGCCACCCCTCCCCTGCAACAGAATCGTAAGCCAGCAGCAGGGAAAGCTGAAACCCACCCTAATTTACACTGTAGAACCTCCAGCAGGCTCAGGTAGTGGCAGCATGGCACCCATGGGAGTGGGGATGAATGTGGAGAAGCTAAAAATAGGACGATTGATTGAAAGTCGACTTAAGTAATTGGAATGCCAGGTCCTCTCCCCACTCTGCAGCTGGGACACTGTCCTTCCCCAGCCCTGCAGAGACCATGGAGGTTTATTCTCTGGAGAGATTAAAACAGAAAGAGTCTGGGTTGGGGGATACAAGGCATGAATGAAAGTGGGGCATATGGTACTAAACACAGAGGTCAAAGGAAGCAGACATCTGGATCCTGAAATACCTAAGCCTCTTCTCCCAATCAGCAGCCAGAGGCTCCTGTTCAAGAAAGGAGATCAGAAGTTTTCTTTGAGGAATTTGACCAGCCCAATAAGACAGATCTAAACACGTGGACAGTGGAGTTTCCCAGATTCCCCCCATGGTGAAGGTCACATTCAACAAGTGTCCCCATTTACCATCCTCCCTCAGAGTTTGCAAGCAGCTTTTTAGTTCCCTTTTTTGGTTGTTGTTCCCTATTCTTCAAGATATGAAAACAACCAAGGATTACCAGATATCTGAGGGAAAAGATAGGAACATTCAAGGTCCAGCCAGAAAGTCTAAAGCCTAATAACGGGAGTTCAAGAAGTGGAGAACAGGGCCGGCCTGGTGGTGCACTGGAGAGTGCGCCGCTTGGGAGTGCGGCGGCGCTCCCACCGAGGGTTCGGATCCCATGTGGAGACCGGTTCCCGCTCGCTGGCTGAGCG
>NW_007729325.1:303200-322554 GCF_000696425.1 Galeopterus variegatus
GAGAAGCAACCCTAAATGGCAGTGAAAAGCCCAGCTGCCTAAAACTCTTGTTCTATTTGAAAAATTCAATGTGAGACTCACTATTGAGGTTACAGTATTGTCTTTAAAACAGCCATTAAGAATTTAAGAAGTTTTATTATGTGAAATACACAGTAAGCATTGTCCAATTGAGGGAGACTGTGTACGCAGTGGTTACAAGTTTATTGTACTTTACATCTTCTATGATGTACCAGCCTTGTGATCTTAGACAAGAGAGGCTTAACCTCTATGAGCCTCGATTTATTCATCTGTGAAAAAGGATGAATGATATCTATCACACCAGGTTGTCATAAAGATTAAATCAACAATGAATGTAAAGTTCCTGTTAAACAGTTCTTGGTGCCTTTTATGAGCTAAGAAAGAATAGCATATATTGAAATAGGACCCTGAACAGGTAAGTTTTGATATGAAGGAGGGATGAGGAAAGGCCTGAAGAATAGGGAGAAACTATGGAAGGAAAGAATAGGTGTTTTAGTCTGTTTTGTGTTGCTATAACAGAAATACATGAGACTGGGTAATTTATAAAGAAGAGAGGTTTATTTGGCTTACGATTCTGGGACAGCTGCATCTGGCACGGGCCTCAGGCTGCTTCTACTCATGGTGGAAAGTGGCAGGGAGCCAGTGGGTACAAGCAGATCACATGGCGAGAGGAAGCAAGAGAGAGAGAGAGAGGAGGCATAATTCCAATCAAAATTCCAACTGGAGAACAGGGCCGGCCTGGTGGTGCACTGGAGAGTGCGCCGCTTGGGAGTGCGGCGGCGCTCCCACCGAGGGTTCGGATCCCATGTGGAGACCGGTTCCCGCTCACTGGCTGAGCGCGGTGTGGGCGCAACACGGAGGGTTGCAATCCCGTTGCCGGTCCCCGGTACGGGTGCAACACCGAGGGTTGCGATCCCGTTACCGGTCAGTAAAAGAGACAAAAAGGAAAAAAAAAAAAAGAAGTGGAGAACAAAGAAAATGTATTAGAGAGTGTTCAAAGAAAAAATTCAATATATACCTCCAAACTGAAGCACATGAGTCTACGGATTAAAAGAGTCTTTGGAGAGCACAGCACAATGGATAGAAATTGGCCCACGCTGAGGTACAGGTGATGGTTAATTTTATGTGTCAGTTTGGCTGGGCCATGGAGTGCCCAGATATTTGGTCAAACATTATTCTAGGTGTTTCTGTAGGCAGATTGCCCCCCGCCCCATGTGGGTGTCTCTTAGTCTCTGTGGGAGGGTAGAATCCTAATTCGGTAACTGCCAGCTAGGAGACACAGCTGGCCTAGCACATTTCCACTGACCACACTTCTTATCTGAATCTTGTAATTTTTCCCTTCCCAGACTCTACTTGAGCTTCCACTTGCTCCCTTCCCTTCTCTCTTATTTTCCCTTTGAAAGGCCACATTACCTCTGCACAGATTGGAACTCAGCTGAGCTATTCCCTTAATCTCAGTAGTTACTGAATAAAATCTGTTTTCACCACTTTAACTTACGTCTGACTTTGATTATCTTTAATAATTCGCACATGTTGAAAATGACATATGTGCAAGATAGTTCGTTATAGTGTTATTTGTGATAGTTACAGATTGGTAACAGCCTTTGATTGCTAAGAGTCTATCAATAGCGGACTGCTTGAGTAGTGTGTGCAAATAGTACTATTCAATTGTAAAAAATAAGGCCCTTTATGAGATGTTAGAAAGGTTGCTAAGGTACATAAAGTGAAAAAAACAAGGTACAGAATAGTATGTGTAGTTGCTATTATTTGTGTAGAAAAAGAAAAAATGCACAAATATAGCTCATATGCCATATGTGAGTACATACAACAAGGACACCAAAACACTGAGAACAACAGTGGTTGCCTCTTATAATGAGATGGCATTTCCTTCTAGGCACAGAAAGATGGGCAAGCCTTTTTTGGTTGTTGTTCCCTATTCTTCAAGATATGAAAACAACCAAGGATTACCAGATATCTGAGGGAAAAGATAGGAACATTCAAGGTCCAGCCAGAAAGTCTAAAGCCTAATAACGGGAGTTCAAGAAGTGGAGAACAGGGCCGGCCTGGTGGTGCACTGGAGAGTGCGCCGCTTGGGAGTGCGGCGGCGCTCCCACCGAGGGTTCGGATCCCATGTGGAGACCGGTTCCCGCTCACTGGCTGAGCGCGGTGTGGGCGCAACACGGAGGGTTGCAATCCCGTTGCCGGTCCCCGGTACGGGTGCAACACCGAGGGTTGCGATCCCGTTACCGGTCAGTAAAAGAGACAAAAAGGAAAAAAAAAAAAAGAAGTGGAGAACAAAGAAAATGTATTAGAGAGTGTTCAAAGAAAAAATTCAATATATACCTCCAAACTGAAGCACATGAGTCTACGGATTAAAAGAGTCTTTGGAGAGCACAGCACAATGGATAGAAATTGGCCCACGCTGAGGTACAGGTGATGGTTAATTTTATGTGTCAGTTTGGCTGGGCCATGGAGTGCCCAGATATTTGGTCAAACATTATTCTAGGTGTTTCTGTAGGCAGATTGCCCCCCGCCCCATGTGGGTGTCTCTTAGTCTCTGTGGGAGGGTAGAATCCTAATTCGGTAACTGCCAGCTAGGAGACACAGCTGGCCTAGCACATTTCCACTGACCACACTTCTTATCTGAATCTTGTAATTTTTCCCTTCCCAGACTCTACTTGAGCTTCCACTTGCTCCCTTCCCTTCTCTCTTATTTTCCCTTTGAAAGGCCACATTACCTCTGCACAGATTGGAACTCAGCTGAGCTATTCCCTTAATCTCAGTAGTTACTGAATAAAATCTGTTTTCACCACTTTAACTTACGTCTGACTTTGATTATCTTTAATAATTCGCACATGTTGAAAATGACATATGTGCAAGATAGTTCGTTATAGTGTTATTTGTGATAGTTACAGATTGGTAACAGCCTTTGATTGCTAAGAGTCTATCAATAGCGGACTGCTTGAGTAGTGTGTGCAAATAGTACTATTCAATTGTAAAAAATAAGGCCCTTTATGAGATGTTAGAAAGGTTGCTAAGGTACATAAAGTGAAAAAAACAAGGTACAGAATAGTATGTGTAGTTGCTATTATTTGTGTAGAAAAAGAAAAAATGCACAAATATAGCTCATATGCCATATGTGAGTACATACAACAAGGACACCAAAACACTGAGAACAACAGTGGTTGCCTCTTATAATGAGATGGCATTTCCTTCTAGGCACAGAAAGATGGGCAAGCAAGCCCCTGAAATCCAGAGGTGGGCAGAGGCAGAAGCATCTCATGTTTTGTGGGGTGGCTGCTTTGTGGGCAGCTAATCCTGGACTTCAAGGAAGTGAGGGACAGTGTATGGGAAGGGGCTTGTGGACAGTGCAGAGAACAGGCTTGAAGAGATCAGAAGGTAATTTTTGCAACAGGCGGAGATCAACAGAGCCAAGGTTAGTGGGCCATGAGGCAGAGTGACTACAGAGATGCAGGCAGCGAGCTTAATTATACTTAATACACTCATTGCTCCAAAGTTCTAGAGAGGCACAAGGAGGCAGATGGCCACTTAGCAAGTGGGAGACCTGCCAAGCCTCAGCTCAATTTAGCCACAATAACTTGTGATACTGATATATATATATATATATTGGTTTTCATCCACGGTTCCTGGCTCCCGAAGGCAAGACTCTAATCTTGCCCTGCCTTTCTGTCTTGAAGCTGGCCATAAACAAATTCTCTGGCCTACCTTATCTGATTGTAGGTGATAAGACCCCCATTTCAGGAGGGGTCCTGCCCCATACCCTGGAGGAAGGAATGCTGCATGGAGAGGCCAAGAACCTAAACAGACAGACCTCGCTGGGTTTCCCCACCCGGTCTATTAGTGTTAGATCACACCCTTTTTGTCCAGTCACATTTCCACACAGTTGTCCATGCTTCAATCATGCCTATGTAATGAAGCTTCTATTAAAAACCTAAGAACACAGGGTTTGGAAGTTTCCAGATAGCTGAACACATGAAAATTCCTGGAACGTAGTGCACCTGGAACGTAGTGCACCCCCATACCTCACCCTATGAGTCTCTTCATCTGTATCTTTTGTAATATCCTTTATAATAAACCAATAAACACAAGTGTTTCCCTGAGTTCTGTGAGCTGCTCAGCCAATTAATCGAACTCAAGGAGGGTTTTGTAGGAACCCCAATTTATAGCCAGTCTGTCAGAAGCATAGGTAAAACAACATGGGGCTTGCCATTGGCATCAGAAGTGTGTGTGTGTGGGGGGGCGAGCAGTCTTGGGGACTGAGCCCTGAACCTATGGGATCTGATGCTAGCTCCAGGTAGATAGTGTCAGAATTGAATTAGAGGACACCCAGCTGGTGTCTACAGCAAAACTGACTTGCTTGTTGGCAGAGAAATATCCACACACATGGTCACAGAAGTCTGTCTTCTGTGTTGATTGTTGTGATGTGAGAGCAGAGGAAAAATAATTTGTATTTTTTTTCTCTCTCTCTCTCAACCCTTACTAAATATTACAGTATATTACTGCCTAGACTCACATGGGGGGTGTGAAAATGCACTGCTTGGGTTTTCTAATGCAGGCAAGAAAGTTGACAGGGAGCCCTAGCCGCCGCTCCTAATCCCCTTTTATGTTGCACCAACACACACTCCCAGGCCGCTTTCCAGCTAAAGACTGCACATGGCAAGGGGTACTTGTTCAGGTTCATTCCTGTGGGATGCTCCTCTGATGGGCGACTTTGGCTTGAGTGTTCCCCATCAACCTGGTGAAACTTTCTTAGAACTGAGCCCCTTCCTACTCAACCTTCCTTCTTTCCTCCTTTCCTTTCACGGGTATCAGACCAGCACCACAGCCTGAGGGCACTTCCTGCCTACACCTGCTTCCTCCCTTCTTTCTTTGTGGGCATCTCTCCCAATCAGTTTCTTGCATCTCTAATATTGCCTGCCTGATCTCTGCTTATTGGAGCACCTGAACTAATACAGACTCCTTATTTTACACTTCTGGTTTCCTGACCTCTTCAAACATTTTACATTTACTTTTAATTATTATGTTCTAGATTACATCTGTTGGGAGGGTGGAGCAAGATGGCCAACTAGAAGACTCTACTGCTCCTCTCTCCCACAGAGAAAGACAAAACAATGAATAAACAACTACACTTGGATAAAAATAACTAAAGGACACATCAAAGAAGCACATCAAAGAAGTAACAGAAACTCTAGTGAGCACGGAAACTCAGGATAGCCATATAGAGAATGGAAGAAAACACCTGGCCTCCACCCCACCCCCCACCCCCCAGCCAGGAGCACCAGGGAACCAGGAGAAACTTCTCCCTGCAGGGAAAAGGTAAGCAACAGGATCTGTACAAGGAAAACTATAAGACATTGATGAAAGAAAATGAAAAGGACACGAAGAAATGGAAAGACACTCCATTTTGTGGACTGGAAGAATCATATTGAGAAAATGACCATACTACCAAAAGTGATCTACAGGTTCAGTGCAATCCCTATCAAAATACCAATAATGTTGTTCACAAAAATAGAATTAAAAAAATCCTAAAATTTATATGGAACCACAAAAGAAATTAAACAGGAAATCAAAAAATTTCTTGAAAGTAGCCACCAAAAAAATAAAATACTTAGGAATAAAGTTAAACAAGGATGTGAAAAATTTTTATGAAGAGAACTACAGACCACTGTTGAGAGAAATTAAGGAGGGCACAAGAAGATGGAAAGATATCCCATGCTCTCGGATCGGAAGAATTAACATTGTGAAAATGTCCATATTACCCAAAGTGATCTACAGATTCAGTGCAATCCCCATCAAAATTCCAATGACATTTTTCTCAGAAATGGAAATAACTATCCAGACATTTATATGGAATAACAAAAGACCATTCATAGCCAAAGGAATCCCAAACAAAATAAATAAATAAATAAATAAATAAAGCTGGAAGCATAACACTACCTGACTTTAAACTATACTACAAAGCTATAATAACCAAAACAGAATGGTACTGGCATAAAAACAGACATACAGATCAATGGAATAGAATAGAAAACCCAGAAACCAACCCATACACCTACAACCATCTGATCTTTGACTAAGGCAGCAAATCTACATACTGGGGAAGAGACTGCCTTTTCAACAAGTGGTGCTGGGAAAACTGGATATTCATATGTAGAAGAATGAAATTAGACCTGAACCTCTCACCATATACCAAAATCAACTCAAAATGGATTAAATAATTAAATATACATCCTGATACAAAAAATCTCCTTAAAGAAAACATAGAGGAAACACTCCAGGAAGTAGGAGTGGGTACATACTTCATGAATAGGACCCCAAAAGCACAGGCAACCAAAGGAAAAATAAACAAATGGGATTATATCAAACTAAAAAGCTTCTGCACAGCCAAAGAAGCAATCAACAGAATGAAAAGACAACCAACAGAGTGGGAGAAAATATTTGCAAACTATGCATACATCTGACAAAGGATTAATATCCAGAATATACAAGAACTCAAACAACTTTACAGCAAAAAAAATGAATAACCCAATTAAAACATGGGCAAAGGGGCCGGCCCGTGGCTCACTCGGTAGAGTGCGGTGCTGATAACACCAAGGCCCCGGGTTCGGATCCCATATAGGGATGGCTGGTTCGCTCACTGGCTGAGCCTGGTGATGACAACACCAAGTCAAGGGTTAAGATTCCCTTACTGGTCATCTTTAAAAAAAAAAAAAAATTACAGTTAAAAACCATGGGCAAAGGAGCTGAATAGGCATATCTCAAAGGAAGATATATGAATGGCCAATGGACACATGAGAAAATGCTCAACATCACTCAGCATCCGGGAAATGCAAATTAAAACCACTTTGAGATACCATCCAGTTAGGATGGCTAATATCCAAAAGACTGAGAATCATAAATGCTGACGAGGTTGCAGAGAAAAAGGAACTCTCATACACTGTTGGTGGGACTGCAAATTGGTGCAGCCTTTATGGAAAATGGTTTGGAGGTTCCTCAAACAATTACAGATAGATCTACCATATGACCCAGCTATTCCACTGCTGGGAATATACCCAGAGGAATGGAAATCATCATGCTGAAGGGATATCTGTATTCCCATGTTTATTGCAGCACTATTTACAATAGCCAAGAGTTGGAACCAGCCCAGATGTCCCTCATCAGATGAGTGGACAAGGGGACTGTGGTATATCTACACAGTGGAATACTACTCTGCTATAAAAGAGAATGAGGGCCAACCCCGTGGCGCACTTGGGAGAGTGCAGCACTGGGAGCACAGCAACACTCCCACCGCAGGTTTGGATCCTATATAGGAATGGCCTGTGTGCTCACTGGCTGAGCGCTGTGTGGAAGACACCGCACCAAGGGCTGCAATCCCTTTACCGGTCACAAAAAAGACAAAAAAAAAAAAAAAGAGAGAGAGAGAGAGAGAATGAAATACTACCATTTGCAACAACACAGATGGACTTAGAGAAAATTATATTAAGTGAAACAAGTCAGGCACAGAAAGAGAAATACCACACGTTGTCACTTAGTGGGAGCTAAAAATAAATATATATATATATATATATATATATATATAAACAAATAAAATGGGGGAGGAGGAGGAAGACGCAACAATTCACTTGTTAAGACAAGTGAACGGATATGAGGTAGTTGGTGGGGGGGAGAAGGAGGGGATAAAGAGGAATGGGTAAAGGGACACGAAATCAACAACAATGTATATTGAGAAGTTAAAATAAAATAAATACATAAATAAATAATAAATTGAAAAATAAAAATAAAAAAATAAAGGGAGTCATCAAATTAAAACAAGTATGGAAGGCATAAAGTTATTATATGATGAAGTCAGAGCATGGTGTTACAACACCAAGGTCTACGGGTCCAGCCTCCAAAACCAAACAAACAAACAAAAAGTTATCATCATGCTTTCTCTTGAAAACAGCTGATTATCACACTTTAAAAACCATGGGTCCATTGACTGTCTCAAAATACACATAGGTCTTTGGTATTATTGTACCTAAGAAGACCTACTTCATCATATGGTGCCTGAGCTAGTGACATCTATTGGGAGGGGGGCATGCTGGCCAGTATAAGTGTCTGAAGCAGTGACCTTGGTGTTGTAAAGCTGCACTCTAACCGACTGAGTTAACCAGCCATCCCAGTGACATCTATTTATATAGTCCTGCTAGTATTCTTTGTACATGCGTTAAACAATCAAGGTGAAATGTCATTACTACCAAAAATAGGCACATGAGGAGAGGCATTATAAGCACCTGGAAACTAAAAAAGAATTGTGATTATGCTACCACTAGATGGCAATGCAGTGGAATTCTGGTGGTCTTTAAGAACCAGGAAACTGGCCTGAGTACTCCCTATTGGCCTGGCTAAAACAGAATTGAGACTCACATTACTTTCATCCATCCATCCATCCATTCATCCAAGAAATATTCATTGCCTTTAAAAAGAACTCTTGATAATTACACAGTTAATTTTAAAACAATATTACCAGAACCATATTTAAAGATAACTGAAGGGCCGGCCCAGTGGCGCACTGGAGAGTGTGCTGCTTAGGAGCACTGAGGCGCTCCCGCCGAGGGTTCGGATCCCATGTGGAGACTGGTTCCCGCTCACTGGCTGAGCGTGGTGCGGGCGCAACACCGAGGGTTGTGATCCCGTTGCCGGTCCCTGGTACGGGCGCGACACCGAGGGTTGCGATCCCGTTACCGGTCAGTAAAAAAGACAAAAAGGAAAAAAAAAAAGATAACTGAAGGAAACTAGAGAGAAAAGAAACAAATTGAAGTACATCGTTCCTGAACAATCAGTGTAGGTGGAGAAGTCCAAAAGTAGGTGTGGGATGTTTTCAAGCACAAGGGATCAGGCATTCTTAGGTTTGGTCCAGAATCAGGGAGGTGGTGAGGGGCTAGCAGATGACTCAGTGAGGGAACCTGGGGAGCCTTTTCTTGGGATGGGATCAGAAACCCCAAATAATTAAAGGTCAGAGTTTTGGAACTGCAGGAAGCAGATAGTCATCAGTCAGAAATAGGGTGGTGTAGATGAATTTTGGTTGCTGGCTTCCTTATGGATCCAGGCAATTTTATAGAGCTGGGTCTGTAAAATATAGCTGCCAACAGAGGCAATTTAATACCCAGCATATCAATTTTTAACTACTATTATTTTATTTGTATGGGGGTATTTCAAAAAGTTTATGGAAGAATGCAATTGAAAGATACAAATCTTTCCATTTGTATTAGCTAGGAGTTTAATCTTCTCTACTAAGAGATCTTTGTAAGACTACCCCAAAACTAAACAGAGAAGTGAGTTAGTCTCGCAATCGAACTCCTTTAGTTCAAACTGCACATCAAAAAAGGCAAAATTTGGCATCCTCTAATGATCAAAAGTGTGATTTAATTCTTTTTATAGACAGAATGGCATAAAAGAGGGTGGCTTTTATCTCTAAGATAATGGTTTTAAACCTTTTAGAATCTGACCCTCAATCAGAAATATGTCTTACTTCATAACCGTGCTAGCTTATCGCCTTTTTGCTCTCAGATCCATTCCTTGTTCTTCTGCTGCTATGTCACAGGGATGCTGGTCCCGACAGGCTGCATTTCTGGGGCTCCCACGTAGTCAACTGACTTCTGGCTGGGTTCGAACTACACGAGGCCCTGCCACACACTGGAGAATGGGAAGAATGGAAAAGCTAGGATGATTCTTCCAGCCTTTCCCTGCCTGAGGTGCATCTCTGACAGTGGCTGCTCCTCTCTGGCTCCAGCTCCAGCCAAAAAGGGCACCCCGGTGATTTCAGCTCTGTTGAGTGACCCCAGCTCTGGGATCCAGCAACACTGCCACCTCTCTTTGTCCCTCCACCCTAAAGGCATTAGTGGTTTCTACAGCTGCTAATCTCTGGTTGCCTCACCTTCCCCTATTTGGCTTTTCAGCTTTTTCATCATTTGTGTAACCAGATTTCTGTATTAAGTTCCATCTGTTAAAAACACACCGACAGTGCTTTCTGTTGTCCTGCCATGTTAACATAGTACATACATATACACATATATATGAAACTGAAGCAAATGCTTCACTAATAAGAATCCTTCTACCATGTGCAAGGACTCTGATATTTCCTATTCTGTTCTATTTCACTTTTTTAAAATGCTGGTCACAATCCACTAAATTGAGCTCACAGCTCACTGATGGATTATATCTCCCTAAAGGAGATTTGAGAAACACTGCTTCAGGAACTGTATTTATTCATTTATTTTTAAAAAGTCAGGTTTCTGAGTTAGAATTTATGTGTAATAAATTCACCCTTTTAGGTATATGTCATAAGAATTTTGACAAATATATACAGAATATTTTTATCATGCAAAATTCCCTTGTGCTGTTTTGTAGTTAACTCCTGCCTCCATCCCTAGCCCCTAGTAACCACTGATGTGCTTTTGGTCCTTATAGTTTCATCTTTTCCATAATGTCATATAAATAGAATCATACTTTTCAATCTGGTTTCTTTCAGTTAGCATGATCCTTTTTAGTTATATCCATGTTTTTGAATATATAAGTAGCCCATTCCTTTTTATTGCTGTGTGATATTCTATTCTATGGATGTTCCATGATGTATTTACCCATTTAACTGTTAAAAAACTTCTTGGTTGTTTCCAATAATTGATGGTTATGAATAAAGTGGCTATAAAAATTTGTGTCCAGATCTTCGTGTAGACACAGGTCTTGACTTTCCTTGAGTACATGCCCAAGAATTGGGATTGATGGGTCACAGGTAAATATGTGTTTAACTTTGTAAGAAAGCACCAAATTGTTTTCCAAAGTGGCTGTATATTTTTCATTCCCCCTAGCAACACATGAGAGTTTTAGTTGCTCTGCATCCTTGCCAGAATTCAATATTGTCATGATTTTTTCTTTATTCTTGCCACTCTAATAGGTATGCAGTGATATTTCATCATGGTTTTAATTCGCATTTACTTAATGCCTAATGATGTTAATCATCTTTTCATATGCTTATTTCCCATTCATATATCTTCTTTGGTGAAGAATTTGTTCAAATATTTTTCCCATTTTAATTGGATTGCTAGTTTTCTTATTATTGACATATGAGAGTTCTTTACATATTCTGGACATCAATCTTCATGAAATATGCAATTTGTAGATACTGTACCTAATAGGTAATTGTCATTTCCTAACAGCGTCTTTCAAAGAGCAAACTTTTTAAGCTTTTTATTAAATCGTTTATCAATTTTTTCCTTTTGTGTTTCATATTTTTTTGTGTCCCATTTAAAACTATCTTTGCTTCACTCAAGGTCACAAGAATTTCCCCCTATGTTTTCTTCTTCTAGAAACTTTATAGTTTTAGATTTTACATTTAGATCCATGATCCATTTTAACTTAATTTTTGTATATCTTGCATGGAATGAATGAAGGTTCATTTTTGATGTATGTGGATGTCCAATTGTTTTGGTTACATTTGTTGAAAAGACTATCCTTTCTCCACTGAATTTTTTTTTTCTTTTGTCAAAAATCAGTTAACCATCTATTAGTGGGCCTATTTTTGGATTCTCCATTTTGTTTCATTCATCTACATATCTTTTTTTTTTTTTTTTGTCAATTCCATACCATCTTGGTTGGTTACTGTAGCTTTACAGAAATCAGGTTGTGTAACTGCTACAACTTTTTAAAAAATTGTTTTGACTATAATAAGTCACAGTCAGTTTTAGAATCAGCTTTTCAATATGTAAAAAAAAAAGTGTGCTAGAATTATGACTGAGATTGCATTGACTCTATCGACCAATCTGGGGAGAATTGACAACATTCAGACTTCTAATTCATGAACAGTTTAAATCTTAGAGGCTATTTTTTTAGTCCAAAATGAATGTTTTACTTCTGCTATTTGTTTTGTAACCTATTAGTCTGAAACCCCCTGAGGTCTTAACTGCTGGGGCCTAGGATTAAAGGTGTGGAGGTTCATCATAGAATGGTCTCAATATTTTTATGTCCAACGGCAAGAGAGTAACAGCCTAGGCTTGGAGTCTTCCTCCATGGGATTGAATTCTGCATCCTACTCCTGCTACCTCATGATCTTGAGCAAATGACTTAGTCTCACTTAAATTGCTGTTTCCTCATCTGTAAAATGAGATGGTAAGAATGGTGAGTGTTCTGTGAGTTACCGTGTGGATAAAACAAGGTCAGATAAAATGTGTAAAACAGTGTAATGACTTGTCACGGTAAGTAGTCAATAAATTAACACATGTCCTATGAAAGCTGCCATGAGTTTACCCAGTTTGAAATGTCAGGAGGAACAACTTTTTTCAAGACCACCTTATATCTTTAAGGTCCTTTTGCTCATTTCTGAATATCTGGGAGCAATACCATCACCAATCAAGGAAGAAAAGAGGCCTGAGTCAGTCCATGGGGCCAGGAAGAAAGGTCTGTGAAACCCAAATCTGGGGACTTTCCATTTACTCTGTCACCTAACATTATTAAGCTAGATAGTCATTGAGCTCTAAATCAACAGACATGAGGTGGGGAGTGGAGGTGGGGGTCCACATCTCCCTTATAATCTTCCTGATTCATATGACTTTGGATTTCCAATGTATGTTTTGATAAGATGCAGGCAGCATGTTACCATGGGGAAAAACCCTGAATTTAAAGTCAGAATACATTAGTTCTAGCTTGGACTTTGACACTTTTTACCAATATAACCTTGAGCAAATGACTTAGGATTTCTGTGTCCTGGTTTCCTCAACTTTAAATGGGTATATAATATTATTTCCAATATGTCTTCCTGAATCGACTGTCTTTTGCAATGCTTTCAAAATTAACATTTCATTATACCTTATACAGAAAATATATTCAATCATTCAACATGACCATGCAGATTTAAATTATATGAACCCTCTCTGATATGATGAGCATGGAGATTATTTCTGTGAAAGTATTTGTTACTGCTTCTATAATAAAGACTATTGAGTTTATAAAACACTATTCTACCCGATCCCTGAATGCCAGTGCTTAACATGCACCAGGCATGCACATTCTAACAGCCTTTGTATTAGTATAAAGGACCAGTTAATTCTATTTGCTGCTGGGGATTTAATCATATCCTACGAACAAAGACAGATTGTTTTGAACTAGTGTCTGTTGGGAAAAGATGTTCAATTGTTAAATTACTTTAACTGTGCATGAGTTTTAACCAACTTGAGCTTATTATTTAACAAGTCATATTTTTCTGTAGAATGAAATGTTTCTTTATGAATTAGATAAACCAAATTATTGATATATGAGTATATCTATATATTTTAATCACATTTGCAGCAAATGCTGTTATTTTTTAAAGACATATTTGGGGCTTTCTGAAAGCCATTAAAATATCAATGTCCTAAAAAAGAAAAAATATACACTAGCCATGGCTTAACTGTTTTCTAGGTAGTCCCATCTAATAAGTTTGTTAAGGAGACTGAAAATAACTGTGTATAATGCACATCCATCCATTCTATTGTAGAGTATCTATTAAGTACTTGGAATTGTATTGCCTGAGGAATACGAAGATGAATAAGCGTGAGGTGCTCACGATCTGTTCAACAGATAAAGATACAAACAAATAATTTATAATACAATGAAGGGGGTACAAAAATCGAGATATTAAATCATTAAATTTTTTTCAAATGAACTTAGTGCCAGCATGTGCCAGACCCTATACTAACTACTAAGAATAAAACATAAGACTTTAGGAGCTTATATTCTAATAAAAGAGACAAACAAATACAGAAGAAATTGCCAAAGGGTACCTCACCAAATAATGTGGAACGGTGCAGGAAAGTCTTCCTGTAGGTGAAGTTTAAAATGAGTTTTGAAAAACTAACAAGGTAAGAGGAAAAAGAGGAGTAAAGTTGTTCTCGGCAGAAAAGCACCTTTTGCAAAGGTACAAAAATGATGAAAACTACAAATTGTTTAGTCTGTCGGGATCCTGGGCTACATGTTGGGAAGTAGCAGGAGACGCAGCTGGGATGAATAGAGGCCAGATAATGAAGGGCTATGTGTGCAGTTCTAAGGGTTTGGACTTTATCCAAAACACTGAAGGTTTTTCAGCAAAGAAAATATACACACATACATGTATATACATTCATAAGTATGTGCATGTATACATATGCTTTATTGAGATATAATTCATATACTGTATGGTTTTTATATATCCACTGAGTTGTGCTACCATCACCACAATCAATTTTAGAACATTTTTTCACCCCCAAAAGAAACTCTGTACTCATTAACAGTCACACCCTACCCTATCCCTAGCCATAGGCAACTTTATAGATTTGCCTATTCTAGACATTTCATATAAATGGAATTATATGATATGTAGGCTTTGGTGACTGGATTCATTCACCTAGCATAATGCTTTCAAGGTTTACCCATGTTGTAGCATGTATAAGTACTTGTTCCTTTTGCTGTTATAACAAATTAACACAAATTTACTGGCTTAAAATAATGCACGTTTATCATTTTATAGTTCTGTAGGCCAGAAATTTGGTGATAGTCTCACTGGGCTAAAGTCGAGGTGTTGTCAGGGATGCATTGCTTCTGGAAACTCTAGGGTAGAATGCATTTCCTCACCTTTTTTTAGCTTCTAGAGCTGCATTCCTTGGCTAGTGGCCCCCTTCCTCCATCTTCAAGCCAACAACAGCGGGCTGAGTCCTTCTCATATTGCATCAGTTTGGTGTTCTTTCCTGCCTACCTCTTCCACCTTTAAGAACACTTATAATTACATTGGGGCCACATAGATAATCCAGGATAACCTCCCTATTTTAAGGTTAGCTGAGGAGCAATCTTAATTCCACCTGCTACTTTAATTCCCCTTTGCCATGTAATATAAAATTCACAGATGTGAGGAGTAAGATGTAGACATACAATGCTTTGCCCACTTCCCACTGTAAGAATACACCACATTATATTTATTCATTTACCAGTTGATGAATATTTGAGTCGTATCCACTTTTTGGCTGTTATGGAAAATGCTGCTATGAATATTTGCACACAAGTTTATGAATGGACATGTGTTTTCATTTCTCTTGGGTGTACACCGAGGATGAAATTGCTGTGCTATAAGATTTGATTTTTAGGAAGATCATTCTGGCTCAGAGTGGAGAATGGTTAGGGGCAATATATACTAAGTGTCATGCGAACATGGATGGGGAACAAGTAACACCTGTTGGTGAAAACCTCAGAAAGAAAATACTTGAGCTGGATCTTTTAAAAGTTTCTTTCTCGGGGCCGGCCTGTGGCTCACTCGGTAGAGTGCGGTACTGATAACACAAGGCCGCGGGTTCGGATCCCTATATAGGGACGGCCGGTTCGCTCACTTGGGAGAGCATGGTGCTGACAACACCAAGTCAAGGGTTAAGATCCCCTTACCGGTCATCTTAAAAAAAAAAAAGGGGGGGGGGGCTAAACTTGCTTGACCCTCTTAAATGCACCATGAAGTGGGGATTAACTACCTGTATATAAGAGCATGTATGGCCTGACATGGAGACGGTCTGATGATGGATGTGTCAAAGAATTTCATGATTATAGTTTATTGGATAGTTAACATGACACATCAAAATATATAACTATATTTGAGCGAAGAGGGTAAGTTGCTATATGTATTGTCATCAACAGAGCAACATTAAAATAGTTTTTATTTTAAACTTGTGTTCTTTTTTTTTTAACTAATACCCTTTAGCTTTTTCTCAGTTTTTAAATGTATACTATGCAAAATTTACAGGAAAACTTTACCTACTTAATCCTTCTGTGGAGTGGGAGAGAAGACAAGAGAGATGACATAAAGGCAAACTGATGTGAAAGTGAATTACAGTTTATTCCTTACCTCATTATTTTAAGTCACAGCACATAACATAATTAAGTACTTGTAATAAATGGGAAAGTTGATTAAATCTTACTAAGTAATATAATGAAAATACAATTCAAACTAACTTTAATAAAATGGGCTAGAATAGTTCCAGCTATCCCATTCTTTTTTAAATTTCAATCTTGAACCTACAACTTTACCATGGATTCCCCCTTTAAAAATGTAAGAGAGCAAAAGACCAGAAACCCACAGGATGAAATAAAGCAAAGGAGTCTGATGTCAGCCCTGTTTATTCCACTAGAGGATTAAGGATTGTTAATAAACGTGTGCTGAGTCTGAATACCAGCAACAAGAGTGCAGAGGTATTGGGAGTAAGATTCCTGGCTCACATAGGTCCCAGTAGGTAGCATTACTAAGGATTAATGTACTGGAGTCAAGTTCCATAAACTGGATCTTCCACATTTCTTTTATCAACCTTCCTTGTAATTCTTCTCTCCAGCTTTATTAGATGGCAAATATTCTTAAAGTTCTGGTAATTATTTTAATGAGGCAGATTTATCCTTGGATGCAGGAAAAGAGAAAGGGAAGAAGAGAGAGAGAATAGTGTATCAGAAGTTGTTCCAAATTACAACAAAAGAGAATGATGACTGCCAAGTTCATGACTATGATATTAAGGTAGGTGATTGGTATTCTATATAAATTTCAGACAACGTTAGCATATATGATTCATGTACTTACAAATTCAGGACAAGATTCATTTTTTGTGGCAGAACTAATTCCATCTCTTTCAAAGGACTTTTGTCCACAATTGCCCCTTTTTTCTTTTTTTTAGTTTACATAGAACTGTCATTTTCTTGGTTTTATCTTTCCCCAAGAATGTTGGGTTAAAGCAATACTATATTTGAAGTGGTTTTTATGAGTTCCTCTGTGTTTGTTTTGATATCACATTGGAACAAGGTGTGTCCTTTTGTAGGCTTTCTGGTTTCTGGAAAGAATTTTATTTTTTTCTTTTCTATGTCATAAATCACATGTTTAATTAAATAAGTTCCCTTACATTTTTCTACTTTTAGAGTGAAATTATCCTATAGAAAAGGGGAAGAAATAATATGAGTAAAGATATCAAGTTTTAATTGCTACCATCCTTCTTTCCTCCCCTTTTTTGCACTGCATTCATTATTTTTGATTCACTAGAAAATACAAATTGGTCCTGTCTCTTGCTCAATTTATCTGCCTCTTCAGACCCTGCTACCGAATGATCTCTAACAGGCCTTCACACTAGAGCGATGTAAAAAAAAATGTATTTATAAACAAATAATAACATGCTTTATATTTCTAGTATTTGTGATGGTAGAACATGGACACAACAAAGTTTGGCTAGCAAAGAGGAGCCAAAGCTAGAAATCCAGGAAGCAAGAAATATGTCCTGAAACACTCAGCCAATATTTACTGAACATTTTTTTATGTGCAGGGTACCCAACTGATGGCTAGAGAAGATACTAATACGTGTAAAATACAATTCTTACCTTTGATGAACATAATGGTCAAATAGTAGAGACACAGTCACATACCCAAGTCACAGCACAAATTATAAAAGATACTTGAAAATTACTTTGGTGATATAGGTGTGTCCATAGTCCATAATGTGTTTGGTCATTTGTTAACAGCTTTATTGAGATACACTTAATAGTGATAAAAGACAACCACTGGACATGTACACATGAACTATTTTTATTAAATTTATACAATTGTGCAATCATCACCACAATCCAGTTTTATTTTATTTTTTTATTTTTTTTTTCCCCTTTTGTCTTTTTTTCATGACCGGCAACGGATCGCAACCCTCAGTGTCGCGCCCGTACCGGACCGGGACCAGCAACAGGATTGCAACCCTCGGTGTTGCGCCCACACCTCGCTCAGCCAGTGAGCGGCCGGTCTGTATGTGAGATCTGAACCCTCGGCGGGAGCGTCACCACGCTCCCAAGCGGCGCACTGTAGCAGTGCGCCACCGGGCAGCCCACACAATCCAGTTTTAGAACATTTCCATCACTAAAAACATTTTCTTTGTGTGCCAATTTGCAGTAAATCCCTCACTCCTACCCCTAGCAGTGGGTAGGATCTTGGTCAGAACAGCCTTGAGTCTAGGGCTAATTTGACCTCACTACTGAAACAGTATCCTTCTGAGGACTCTACCCAATGCTGATGGGAATAACCCTCTGGGGATTTTTCCTTCTCTTCCTTTCCTGTGGTCCTTTCCTCAGTCTTGGCAGTTTTCTTGCTCTCAGCCTAAAAACTCAAGAGGACCTCCCTGCAAATCTCTGAAAGTGACTCTGTGTGCAGCTCTCTCTTCTCTGACACTCTGCCCCATACAATTTAGTTGCTTTGGCGTCCCCAAACTCCCAACTCTGCATCCTTAACCCAGGAGATTCTTAGGTTTTGCTTGTGTCCCCCACCCTTGCTTGTGGCCTAAGAATTGGGGTACTTGTGGGACTCTCATCTCATCTGTCCTCTTATTTTAAGGGTCACTGTCCTGTGCTGCCTATTGTCCAGAATCTGAAAACCATTGCTCAATATATTGTATCCAGTTTTCTAGCTGTTTAAGGTAAAAGGGTAGATCCAGTCTCTGTTATTCCATTATGACTAGAAGTAGAAATTCTAATTTTGAGGGTATTTTCTTTTTATTTGTATGTACAACCTACCTATGGCTGCTTCTATAAAATTAATTTTCAACAATTCACCAGTGGATTAAATCAATTTTGAAATCAAACATGGTAAATAAATACTGAGGTACTTCAAAAAGTTTGTTAGAAGATAATACGAATCTTTCCCTGGACTTTTTGAAGTACCTTGTATAGATATATGTGTATATCTATGTCTATAAAGTGTAGAAATGATGATGAATCAGTGAAAACCTCCATGTATTGCTATGACCTACAATACTTGCCATATTATGTCTATCCCTTTCTAATCATAAGTAGATAAGTGTTATCTTGAATTTCATATGGAATGGGGGGTGTCAAATGATTCATTCATTTTTAAATTTAAAAAGTAAATGAGTGGGCTGGCCCGGTGGTGCACTCGGTAGAGTGCGGCACTTGGGAGTGTGGCGGCGCTACCGCCGAGGGTTCGGATCCCATATAAAGACCGGTCTGCTCACTGGTTGAGCACGGTGCGGGCGCGACACCGAGGGTTGCGATCCTGTTACCAGTCATGAAAAAAGACAAAAAAAAGGAAAAAAAAAATTAAATGAGTTTATTCTGTAACTTCTTGCATGATGTTGCAAGCTTACTGGAAAGAAAGAAAATGGCAGTAACAGAATGGTGAAGGCACAGAGTATCACAGCCAGCATCTTACATGATCTACTTGTGATGTTCTCATCCAGACCATTGTATTTGTGTTTGGTTTTTTTTTCTTTTTTTTTTAATTTTTATTTTGTCAATATACAATGTAGTTAGTTATTGTGTC
>NW_007729325.1:326348-350636 GCF_000696425.1 Galeopterus variegatus
AGGATCGTTGTTGAAAGAATTATTCGCCTTTTGTTGCTCTTGGAAATGCAATTAATACTCTGGTATCACAGCGCACAGCTCTCAGGATCGCGCTGTCTCCTGGCACGGCCGCTCCAGACCCGTCGCCATCTTAATCCGAAATGTATTTGTGTTTTTGTCATATTTTCGAATGACATTTTATAGAAAGGTATGTTCTTTTTTCAGGATTTTATGGTTCCTAGTGACAGAATTTCCCATCCAAACTAGTGAAGCAAAAAAGGAATTAAACTGCTAACTAAACTCAAAATCCATAGTTAGGTTTAGTTTCAGAGGTGGCTGGACATAGAAGGACAAAACGTGTTATCATGTTTCTGCTTTTCTCTCCCAATGTGGCTCCCTTTCCTTTGACTCCTTTCTTAGACAGGTTATACCATCTTGGTGGCAAGATGGCTGTCTGGGGCTGCATATTTTCCCTTCATATTTCAAAGTATTTCAGGCAGAGGTCCCAAGAGTCACTCAGGACCAGCCTAGGTCACATCTACCCCCAATCACTTGGCAAAGAAAATGGCATAGGCTAAGGTCACGTACTTCTCCTTACACCGAGGGCAGAGCTCCCCTCAGATCACAGCTGCAGTCAGAAGGGAGGTGAGCAACTGCTGGAAGGAGAATAGTAAACGTGCTCCATGCACACCAGGTGTAACTGCAGGCCAAGCAGTTTTCGTGAAGTCTACTGCAGACCTCAGCGTGACTGACAGTCTCCTTTATCCCCACCCCCACCCTTGCCCCAACACACATTTAGTCTTATTATTCTGATCAGCTGAGAACTTGAGGTACACTGTGCAACAGGAGAACAGATGAGGAGAATTCAGAATCTCATGCAGAAATCTCAAAAGACCTCATAGAAAAGGGACAATTTTAGTATCAAGAGAAGGGAGGGGAAAGACATTCCAAGGAAAGAGAATGGCACAAAGACCACAGGCAGGAAAATGTAGAACAATAAATAGGTCAGTGAAAGGAGAGGCTGGGGTCCAGGGTGAGACTGCAACAAGGCTGAGGAAAGGTCAAGCAGGTTCTTGAGCTTCAGACTAAAGGTCTTGACTTTTATTCTGAATGCACTAGGGCAGAGGTCAGAGAACTTTTTCTACAAAGAACCAGATAGTAAATATTTCAGGCTTTGCAGGCCAAGACCCAAAATCAAGAATATTAGGTAAGTATTTATACAACAAGAGAGAAAACAACTTTCCATAAATTTTTATTGGAGAAGTTCAAAATATAAAAATAATAATACTTGAGTACAACTTTTTTTTTTTTTTTTTTTTGTAATACAGGTCTACCGTATGAACTTCTTTTTAGGGGATCACATTCTAATTCATTGGGATTCAAAATTAGTGTGCCCCATCAACAAATGCTTTACAAATGTTCACCTGTAAAAACCGTTCTTTGTTCACAAGCCATACAAATCCAGGCAGCTGGATTTGACCCACAGGCTGTAGTTTGTCAACATTTGCACTAAGGAATCATTTCATATTTTTGAGAAGGGGAGGTGATCTGATCATAATGTTGATTACATCATAATGAGACATGCTAGAGGCAATATGGTACAGGCAATAGATATAATAAGAACCTAAATTAGAATGTCATGGGTTTGGGTGGTCACAGTCAAGAAAGCAGCTAAAGTAAAACAAGTAAGCATCTTGAGTCAAGGCAAAGTTGGATGGGACAACATCACAACTCACATGGATAGCCCCTTATGGTAAGATGAGTGTTTGCTCCCTTATCTATATTCCTTTGGTATGTGTGGGGTCTGTTATTTGTATTGGGACTGGGATCAAAGCAGAATACAAAAAGCTAAGAGAACCTCCAGAATAAATCTTTTGAAAGATGAACTGACTGAGCAAAAAAAAAAAAGGGGGGGAGGGGGGCATTTTGAGCTCTATCTTCAGGCACTGCAGAGACCCTTGGAAAAGAATAAGAACTTCTCTCTGAAGATAGTTTTGTAGCTACTGTGAATCATCATATCTTTGTAATCCATTCTGTTTGGTTGTGTAATCTTCTCAGCTGGGTCAAATTCTCAGTCATCTAATAGAAATCCTAATAATCCATAGCTTTTAATGCCACATTAGGTAGACGCTGTATCAAGTGAAGCTTCTTTCCAAAAAGTGGAAGTTATGTGCTGTTGAAGTTTCATCTTTCACCTGAACATTGTACACCTTAGAACACAAGGTGAATATGTAGGTATGTTCAAGGGACAAAGTGTCTGGGCCATATTGTTCTCAACCCAATTCCCACAGACTTATGTTTGAGTCTTAGGGTATCGGGGAGACAATAAAAGAGGGAGGTAAAACAGTTGCAAGATTCGGAACCTTAGGAATTAGTGATTTTATTAGTAACAGGAGACTTGCTCTTAGCACAGACTGGCAACCTTGACTCAGGTATGTATTACCTTTGGGAAGAAGTTGGCAGCAGTGCATTCATATGACACTGAACATGAGGGCCTCCTTAAACTTTGCACCTTGGCACACTAGTCCTGGTCCTGGTTAGCAGTCATAAGCAGTAGTAGTGGCAATTTTGGTGACAGCTAAATGCTAGTAGGAGGAAAAAATGGTGAGTTCCATACAAAGCCAACCCATGAAATCTTTGAAAAACTCATAGAAAGACAGTCACCCCATGAGCACCATGCAGGACAAATGTTAGGGCAGCCTCAGAAACAGTATGCTTTGTTGACTCAAATCCTCTGTGGCACATGATCAGTTATAAATACACCAATGGATCAGTCGATCATAAACAGCATTTTTATTACATATGAAGACTTAGGTGTCACATGAATATGTGAGTTCCTTTTCCACATATCAAATTGTATTTGATGTTCATTCGTGTGCTAGGCTGGAAAAAAAATTGTATTTGATGTATTATTTTCCTCCTGGAAAGCTAAAGAGAAGTTGCAGCTGTGCAGTTGTGTTATTTCCTACTAAGTATTTGCCTTATAATGAAGAAAAACAGCATACTTTTCTTTCTATTTTGAATGAAGCAAAAATTTTATTAAACTGAATAGTGCAAGTATATTTCTTAAGGAACAGGTGCATGTTCTTGTAGTCAAGAGAGTGGCAAACAGCAGTGGCCTGCTTCCATGGAAACAGCCTGGTGTCCTAGCAACAAGTATATTCATTTGCCTGGTCTGCCCTGTGAGCTCTGTCAAAACTGGTAAAGAGCTTATCCGCAGAACTTGAGTGACAGCCTTTCTGCTCCAGAGTAAAGCTACAGCCATATGTATAACCTGGAGGTGGAGGAGAGAGTGAATCATTCTGCCAAGTGGCAAGTAGTTTGGGAGCCAAAGGACAGCAATGTAGGAGTTAAATTTACTCACATCTCTTCTTCATCTAGATAGGCTAGAAATAGATCTCTTTCTGTATTTGTTGGCTCTCCTAAAGGAAGGATCAAAATTTCAGTGGCACTGGCTGATACTGTGACCTATGGCTTTGCTTCCCCTGCCTTCTTTGGGTCAAGAAGTGCAGTTTTTTCCCAAAACTTTATTTGACCTTTGCCCTTATACTTTAAGCCACAAAGACTAGGAAAAAGAGGACAGGACATATCCTTATAGTAATTTGAAGGTTGTAACTTCCCTTTTGGCATATACTTTAATTGTCATCCCTAAATCCTATGAAAATGATTGAAAAGATTTTTTGACTGGAAAATGTTGAAAATATCTCATGAGACCCACAGGAAATCTCAAATTATTGAAATCCAGTTTGCAATAGTAAGCATCCTGCATTATGGCATAGCATATAAGGAATATTTTCTGACTTCAGGGCAGAAAATTGATAGGATTTATACCCTGCCCTCTCTTTTAAAAATTCCTTCCTCTAAGTCTCCTTTTCCTCACTTCCCCCCATATTTATTTAATGTGTGCTAAGAATTATTCTAAGCATACTGAATCACTACTGTTTCTCTGCAGTTCTAGAGATGTACGAAAACAGTAGGGAACCACAAGCAAATCCTGAATTTCAGTTCAGGGATAAGTTCAATATTAGATTAGATATGTCCTCAGAGAGCTAGATGAATTGGGAATTTCAATGTTGCCGTTTGAGGGACTATGATGTTTCAATACACTTAATAAAATGTATTCTATAAGAGAATCCATTTTCAAAATAGAAAGTAGAATAGAGAATAATTTTTTTTCTCCTGCTTTGTATGTGTAAACACACACACACACACACACACACACACACTCTCTCTCTCTCTCTCTGCTATGGTTTGAATATAATTTGTCCCCATCAGAACTCATGTTGAGGCTTAGTCCCCAATGTGGCAGTGGTGGAACCTTTAAGACGCAGGGCCGAATAGGAGGCATTTGGGTCATGGAGGCTCCGCCCTCATGTGCGGGGTTTTTTTTTTGCAGTCTAGATTAGTTACTGGATTAGCTCTTGAGGGAACGGATTAGTTCCCTCGAGAGCAGGTTATAAAGCAAGGACTTCGTGGTGGCTCTCTTTGCCCCTGTCCACTTCACCTTTGATCTTCTGCCATATTATGATGCAGCACAAAAGCCAGCACCAACTTCCCAACCTGAAGAACTATGAGCCAAATCAACCTCTTTTCTATACAAATGACCCAGTCTCAAGTATTCTGCTATGGCAACACAAAATGAAAGGACTAAGACACACACACACACACACACACACACACACACACACACACACACGGTACTTCAAAAAGTTCATGGAAAAATGGAATTAAAAGATAATACAACTCTTTCCATAAACTTTTGAAGACTCCCTGCATATAACCTTAATGACTGAATAAAAAAAATTAAGTACATCAAACTTTTACTCCTTTAGAATGGTTTAACCCTTTTATTAATTGATGCCACCATTTAATGAGTCACACAAACACATACACAAAATGTTTAAAAGTTTTTCATAAGTAAATCACCAGAAGAACCCCCCCTAAAATTACTTAAATAATAAATCTCAGGTCTTAGTTTAGTTTCTAAAGAAAATTCAGGCTTTCATTTAGACTTGATATGATGATTTATGAAATCCTAGTAAATTATTATTTGAAAACTAACAAAGAGAGTAATGAAATAAATTATAAAATTAATTTAAAAGTGTAAGTGGATGCCTGAAAAATGTTTTTGGAAATTCAGGAGGTAATAGTTTATAACAAAGAACATGCTAAGTAACTACATTGTTATCATAATTACAATTCAGGCTTTCAGCGTGAAGTCTTGCAGGAAGGAAGTTATTCTCTACTTCCAAATTGGTGACCAACCAACCAATTTAGAGATTAAAATTATAAATGAGGGCTGGTCCATTAGCTCAGTTTGTTAAAATGCACTCTTATAACACCAAGGTCATGGGGTCAGATCCCCATGCTGTTCAGCCACACACACACACACACACACACACACACACACACATTTATATATATGAATTGTATTATATTTCAGCTGATTGCTTTTAATTAATTAGTAAACAGAAAGCGCAAACAAATGGGAGACTTTTTTGGAGTATGACTGACAAGGAAAAAACAAATGATACTGAGTGATTGTATGATGCATGTTTCAGCAGAGCATAAGGAGAAGTGAGGAAATAATCACAGAAAGAGCCAATGAATACAGAGGCAAAGGATCTTGAAGGAGATAGAAAAAGAAAGGTTTCATTAAAAGCGAATATAGAGAAAGTTATAAATGTGTATATTGTTGACAGCTTAGACACTTAGGCATTTAAGCAATGCCTTTAATTAAATGTAAACAGCAAACTCAGTAGTTATGTCAACTTCTATTTTAGTAACATGTTTAAAGCAGGTTACAAATCTCCTAGTAACAATGTAGCCACAGTCTCTCTTGAAAAAAAAAAATTGTTGCTCTTCATCAGTTGGTTCTGAAAGACAGTATCTTTCTAGAAATGAGATGAAATACCAAAAAGGTGCTATTTTGTAGGCAAATTATGTGAATTTTTATTTGTGGTATGCTTGCTGAAAATACGCTTAATTTTCCAAAGGACTACTCTCCACTAGATTAAACAAAAGGTTTAACAAAAGTTTGAAAGTCCTGCTGAAGATTTCCTAAGAGTTCTCATCTCACTTGCTTCCATTTTACTTCTGCTTCTCTGTGGTCACTACTACTGCGCAGGAAGCAATTTTGCAAGCATTTATGTGGCTGTAAGCCATGCATGAGTCAATTAGATTGCCCATTTTTAAAATCTCTCTAACAGTTTATAGAACAGACTAACCCCTTCTCTCACACTGCATCAGTCTTAGATTCTGCCCTTTTGAGGAAGAATACATTAGGGAAAAAAAAAAAAGTATCCCAATGACATCAGGGCAGAAAGTTAGTTTCAAGCTCTTGTCCCTCTTCTTTTAAAAAATGCTATACTAGCTCCTCCTGAGATCTGTTTGAAACAAACATGCAATTCTCGGATAACAGCAATTTTTTAAAATAATGGGGTCCAACAGATCCCTCCACATGCATCCGAGCCCCTTATTCTTCCAGATTTGTTTGTTCTAGATCGACTTAGCTATGTTGCTTACCAAACTTGCAAATAACTTCCTATGAGAAATCCCCTTTCCATGAATACAAGTCTCCACAGATAGAAAAGAAAGCCAGTCACATAAACATAGCCTGTTCAGTATCACTCTAGACCAGTACTTAACTAAGATAAATACAACGGACTAATAAAAAGAGTAGCATGGATAATACAAAAACAGGAGTTAGAACAAAAATATTTTTAAATGCCTCTGGGGGCAGCAGTTTTGCCTTCCTTCCTCTTTCTCTTCCTTCCTTCTGCCCTTCATTCCTATGTGTTGATGAAGCTAATATTAGCATTAGTTTGCATGCCCTGAGCATGGAGCAGATGCCTAGGACACTCATGATGAGAAGTGGACAAATAATGTGCTGAAAAAATTCCATCTGGAATTTCGGCTTCATGTGTTTGTATCATAAGAACTTACTTGGCTTACCTTGATAAGATATTAGGATGCTATTTTATTCTACATGTATGATCAGGCCTTCAGGAACTGATGTTGGCCATTAGCTACAGAGGAGCAGGGACTGGACCTCTTCTTACTCATCATTGTAGCCCAAGAATCCAGCAGAGCATGGCACTCAACAAACACTGAAGGATAAAGTGGCTTTCATTTACTTTTTCTGAACATTTACAAACGTAAATGAATTAACAAAACAGAACTAAAATAGACATGCTAAAACTATTTGCCCTTAGTCAAAAACACAATGTTCTCTATGTCTCTCTGCATTTCCACCCATTGTTTACTTGAACAAAATTTCTTTTAACTAGTCTTTTACCTATAGATTCCTACTTCAGATTTCTGCGTAGCCTTCAAATTTCAGGTAACACTCCTGTGATTCTTCGTTATGTTTCTTCCTACATACAGCACAGAGTGTCTTGTCTCTTATGGCATTGTGATTACTTATTGGCCTAAAAGGATGCTCCCCACCCTAGGCTATGAATTTCTTAAAAGATGTGATGGTTAATTTTATGTGTCAACTTGACTGGGCCATGGGATGCCCAGATAGCTGGTTAAACATTGTTTCTGGGTGGTCTGTAAGGGTAATTCTGGAAGAGATTAGCATTTGAATACATGGACTGAGTAAAGCAGATGCCCTCACCAATGTGGGTGGATATTTTCCAATCTGTTGAGGAACTAAACAGAACAAAAATGTGGAGGAAGGTTGAATTCCCTCTCTGTCTGACTGCTTGAGCTAAGACATCAACTTTCTCCTCCCCTTAGCACTCCTAGTTCCCAGGCCTGCAAACCTGGACTGGAATCTACACACTGGTTCTCTGGCTCTCAGGGTCTCTGAACTACACAACTGGCTTTCCTGGGTCTCCAGCTGGTACATGGTAGACAGTGGAACATCTCAGCCTCCAAAATCACGTGAGTCAATACCTTATAATAAACCTCATCCACACACACACACACACACACACACATCTCCATCCTACATTGTAGCCCTGATTCTAGCATGGGTCTGCTTTGTTGGAATTTATACAATGTCATTGGAATCAAAACCCATTTTCTTTCACATTCCAACAGGAAGGTCGGACATCTAATCAAGTAAATGGAATAAAATGTGATTCGTATTATAGTAGAAATGTGATGCAATTAGTCCTGTGAGAGCACAAAGAAAGGAATGGTTGTTTCTTCCTGGAGCTTAGGATTAGACTGTATAGAGGAGATAACCTGGCCTTGGGACACGTGAAAAAGTTAACCAAGTAGATAATCTAGAAGAGAGAACAGTATAAGCAAAGACAAGATTTAAAAATACACAGTATGACACTGGAATTCTTCTTCTAGCAAAGATAGACTAACGGGAACCAGATTTATTCTCTCACCTGAAGCAAGAGAAAAAAACCAGACAAAATATAAAGAATGATGGTTTCAAGATATTAGACACAGGTATCAAAGGGCACTGATGGGCGCAAGATAGGAGAAAAGTAAGATGAGCTCTGTGATTGTCCCAACTTACCTTGACAGTTTCCAGGCCATGGCTCAGGGTGAAGTAACTCAGGCAGTCCATTGGTCTCCTATAGTTAAAGAGACTCCCAGATCTGGGGGTCTCAGGAGGCCAGGTTTGCTGGAGTCTATAACATAAAGTACTGGGGCTGCAAAGAGAAAGAACTCCAGAGACCTGAGGAGGTTCTGCCTGGATTCTCCAGCTGATTATTGATCAACACATGCATATGAAGAAACTACCTGAGGCTAGGAAAAGAACAACCAAAAGGATTTGAGGGAATAATCCTTAGAAATAAACCATTGATGGAAACAGTTCCTGTTTCCACGGCCAGAGTAGAAAACCTCATAATTCATAGATTATTAAGTAGAAAGTTTATGCCTCAGAAGTGGAGCAAACTTAGCTGTAGACTCAACTGCTCTAGTCCCATCTAACAAAGCTCAAAAGAAAAAGCCATGTACAATCAGGTGTTGCTTAACAACAGGGGTACATTCTAAGAAAAAGAAAACAGAGGGCTGGCCCGGTGGCGCACTGGAGAGTGCGCGGCTTGGGAGCATGGTGGTGCTCCCGCCGAGGGTGCGGATCCCATGTGGAGACCGGTTCCTGCTCACTGGCTGAGCGCGGTGCGGGCGCAACACCGAGGGTTGCGATCCTGTTACCGGTCAGTAAAAAAAGACAAAAAAAGGAAAAAAAAAAGAAAAGAAAAGAAAACAGAAAAACAAAAATCAGAGAGAAGTAACAAAAAAACAAAAAAGGCATATTTAAGTCCTAAAACAACAATAATTACATTAAATGTAAATGGCCTAAAACACCAATCAAGTCTTTCTCTTTTTTTTTTTTTGTCTTTTTTATGTGCCCGGTAAGGGGATCGCAACCCTTGGCTTGGTGTCGCCTGCACCGCGCTCAGCCAGTGAGTGCACCGGCCATTCCTATATAGGATCTGAACCTGCGGCGGAAGCGCTGCTGCGCTACCAAGCGCTGCACTCTCCCGAGTGCGCCACGGGGCTGCCCCCAATCAAGTCTCTCTATAAAGCTACAATAATCAGAACAATTTGGTATTGGTGAAAGAATAGATAAATAGATCAACAGAACAGAATAGAGAGCCCAGAAATAACCCACATAAGTATACCTACCTGATCTTTGACAAAGGAGCAAAGATGCCTTAATATAGTGTTTTCAACAGATGGTCCTAAAACAAATGAATATCCACATGCCAAAAAAAAAAAAAAGAATCTATCTAGACAGAGATCCTACACCATTCACAAAGTTAACTCAAATTGGATCAAAGACTTAAATATAAAATTCTAAAACTATAAAACTCTTAGATAATAACAAGGGGAAAATCTAGGTAATTTTTGGTGTGGTGATGACTTCTTTGATACACCAGAATTATGATAAACAAAAGAAAGAATTGTTAAGATGGGCTTCATTAAAATTAAAGACTGCTCTGCAAAAGACACTGTTAAGAGAATGAGAAGACAAGCCACAGATCGGGAAAAAATCTTTTAAAATACGTATTTGATAAAGGACTAGTATTCAAAATATACAATGAATTCTTTTTTTTTTTTCCTTTTTGTCTTTTTTCGTGACCGGCAACGGATCGCAACCCTCAGTGTCGCGCCCGCACCGGACCGGGACCGGCAACGGGATCGCAACCCTCGGTGTTGCGCCCACACCTCGCTCAGCCAGTGAGCGGCCGGTCTGTATGTGGGATCCGAACCCTCAGCGGGAGTGCCGCTGCGCTCCGAAGCAGCGCACTGCAGCAGTGCGCCACCGGGCCGGCCCCTATACAATGAATTCTTAAAACTCAACAATAAGAAAACAAACAACCCGGGCCAGCCCAGTGGCACACTGGATAAGTGCGCCGCTTGGGAAGCGCAGCGGCACTCCCGCCCGAGGGTTCGGATCCCACATACAGACCGGTTCCCGCTCACTGGCTGAGCGAGGCGCGGGAGCAACACCGAGGGTTGCAATCCCGTTGCCGGTCCCCGGTCCGGTGCGGGGGCAACACTGAGGGTTGCGATCCGTTGCCGGACACGGAAAAAGACAAAAGACAAAAAAAAAAAAAAAAAGAAAAAAAAAAAGAAAACAAACAACCCAATTTAAAAATGAGCAAAAAACCTGAACAGACATGTCACCAGAGAGGATATGCAGATGGCAAATAAACATGAAAACATGCTCATATGTTATTAAGAAATTGAAAATTAAAACAACAGTGAGATACTACTACAAACATTTTAGAGTGGCCAAAATCCAAAACATTGATAACACCAAATGTTAGTGAGGATATGCAGCAAGAGGAACTCTCATTCATTGCTGGTGGGAATGCAAAATGAGACAGTTAGTTGGGAAGACAGTTTGACAATTTCTTATAAAATGAAACATACTTTTACCATACAATCTAGTAATCATGATCCTTGGTATTTACCCAAATGGGCTGAAAACCCATGGGCTGAAATCTGTCTTTTGGTTGTTGTTGTTGTTTATTGCAGCTTTATTCATAATTTTCAAAAACTGGAAATAACCAAGATATCCATCAGGAGGTGAATGTATAAACTGTGGTACATCCAAACAACAGATTATTATTCCATGAAAAAATGAAATGAACTATCAAGCCAAGAAAAGACATGGAGGAATCTTAAATATTTATTGCTAAGTGAAAGAAGCCAATCTGAAAACTACATACTGTGTGATTCCAACTATATGACATTCTGAAGAAGGCAAAACTATGGAGACAGCAAAAAAAATCAGTGATTGCCAAGGATTTAGGGGGAAGGAGGTATGAATAGGCTGAGCACAGAGAATTTTTAGGGCAGTGAAACAGTTTGTAATACTATAATGGTGGCTACATTTCATTACACATTTGTCAAATCCCATAGAATGTAAACATCAAAAGTGAAACCTAATGTAAACTATGGACTTTGAGTGAAATGACATGCAAATGTGTGTTCATTGATTGTAACAGTATACCACTCTGGTGTGGTATGTTGATAGTGGAGGAGGCTGTGTGTATCGGGGGCATGGGCCTATGGGAGCTCTCTGTACTCTCTGCTCAATTTTGCTGTGAACCTAAAACTGCTCTAAAAAATAAAGTCTATTAAAAAAGTAAAAAGCAAAACAAACACCATCATCTGATGCCTGGACATGTGCAGCTGCTTCCTAAACTGTTTTCCTGCCTCAAGGCTTTCTTCTCTCCAATTCCTCCTCCACTCAGTCCAGCAGGATGGACTTGAGAGGCAATGTTGCCTTGTAGTTAGGGAAGCATAGTTTCTGGAGCCAGTCTGCCTGGGTTCTGATCCAGGACCAGATATGGGACCTTGAGTAGTTACTTACTTCTTCCATGCCTCAGTTGGCTCATCTCTACTACTTTGTGCATACCTGGTAAAGACATAGTGAGGATTAAGTGAATTTGCAGAAATGAAATGCTTAGAATAGGGGTTGTCAGATCCTGATAGCTCCATACATGTTAGCTAGCCTCAATCTGAAATGTAACCTCCCTACTTACGGTTAGGACAAAGTTCAAACTCTCCCACACCCCCTGCCATTCCCTTCTCTCCTCTTGGTGACTCCCTGCTTCACTTTCTTCCCTCACATTAACTGTTTTTTCATTCCTCTAGCAAGACAGACCACCAGGACTGCACACATGCTGCTCCCTCTGCCTGAAACATTCTCCCCAAAGTTCTTCCCCATCCCCCATCCATTGGCCACTCACTTCTCAGGCCTTAAATGTTATAAGGCCATGCTCTAACCAACTGAGTAACCAGCCAGCCCTTCTCAGGCCTTAGATGATACTTTCTTTGGGAAGCTTTTTTCATCCATCAAATTCCAATTAGGGTGGGGCGAGTGGCAGACTAGAGGTGCCCAGAATGTGTTCTTCCCAGAGAAAAAGATGAGAACAACTAATAGACAGCTAAATATTGATGGGAGCATTGTAGGAGAGGGTAGGAGGGCATCAGGAGACTGGTGAGATCCCTGTGGAGCATGAAAGACCAGGATGGAAGCATAGAGAGGAAAGAAAGGCACACAGACTCAGCACCATGTCTCCAACCCCAGGATTGATAAAAGAGGAATTTTCCTTTTTGATGAACATGGGTAGAGGACCTACATCAACGCTCATGTTCACCACAGAGGCCTGCAGATTCTTCTGAAGGGCAAGCCTGGAGCCAAGTGTGGGAGCTGCCTAGAATACATGCACTGCATCACTCTAGAACAGGAGCACAAACTGCACCCTCCAGTCCCCACCATCATGACCAAAGCTGATGCACAACGATGTCATCTTGAAATCAGAGCTCTTGCTGGGAGCATGCCCTATCCTGGCATACTTCAGTAGCTACTGTGCCTTTCCAGCCTTAAGACTCTGCACTTTTTCTAGCACACTCACATGAGAGGCTACAATGCCCTTATCCTGGCAGCTTGAAGCATGGGCTTGCAGCAGCTGTGGTTCTAGTTCTGCAGTTTGAGAAGCCAACCATAGACCTGCTGAACTGACACACCCCCTCATCCCCAACCAGAGATCAGACAGGTAGATTCACTTCAGGCAGACTACCCCCCCATTCTTTCCCCCACCCCTCAGTCCCACCAGCTGAGTTGTATGCACCTGAGCCTCCAACCCAGAAAAACAAATCATAGTTCACTACCTTAATGAATACACACTCAGGATGGTGGAAATAAAGTGCATCTGCACCCTCCCAGAGAGGTGGTCAGGCAGTTCTGTCCTGAACAGTCTCACATAGTGGCCCTGGCAACAGTCCCAGAAGCTGCTGGATGGGCTCCTTCACTGCAGACCTATCTAGCAGCCCCACCCACTACCCAAGAAGCAGCTGAAAAGGACTCCTCACTGTAGCTCCATCCAGTGGCCCCTCCCACTTCCTGAGAAGTAGCTTAGCCCCTCTGCTCTTGGCAGAACAGCTCCTAAACTGCCTAAAGAAACACAACTTCACACCTGGCCCCAAGAAGTGGCAGAGTGGAAGGACTATCAGCAGACCTGCACTTAGCTAGCCAAGCCAAAGTGCATCTACAACCCTGGCTCAGAAAAACAGCTCAGCTGTCATGCCCCTGAAAGACCTGCCCCTGAGTCATCATATGCACACATGTGATGTGAGTGAGAAACGGCTTGGCTGATGTGTCACTGACAGAGCCACCACACACAAACATATCTGGGTGAGAAACAGCTTGGCTGATGTGCCACTGACAGAGCCATCCCTGGTCAGAGAAGCAGTGTGTTTACCCTGCCACTGGGAAACCAGTCCTGAAGTCCCTGACACATCATACACCCACACCCCAAACCCAAGAGTCAATCCAGCAACCACATCCCCAGTGAACCAGCTCCTGAGAAGACTGGCCCATGGGTGCATGTGCACACCCCAACTTGTGAACCAACCTAGTGAACCCTCCCCAGCAAAGCTGAGCCACCACTGCCAAAAACCTCCCTAGCTAGATTGCTGAGTCACTCAGAGACATAGCAAAAGTGGATTACATCTGAAGAAATTACACAAAGTCTACACTTCTGTATCCATCCTGAACAAAGCCACTGCACTCTACCCAACTGACATCCTACGATGTATTTTCAGGTGAAAGTCTTCCCATGCAAGCCACTCTCCAAAACTCAAAGGGATGACTGTGTCAGCAGATTAAAGATACCAACACAGGGAAACAAGAAACATGAAAAAACAAGGTAATGTGACACCACCAATAATAATAATGATGATGATAATAATAATAATAATGTTCTGGTAACTGACCCCAAAGAACTGGAAATTGCTGACTTGCTGGAAAAGGAATTCAAATTAACATCCTAAGGAAAATTACTGAGATACAAGAGCAAACAGACAAACAATTCAAATGAAATCAGAAAACCAATTCATGATCTGAATGAGAAATTCAACAAAGAGATAGATAATCATTAAAAAATCAAACAGAAATCTTGGTATTGAAGAATTCATTGAATGAAATAAAAAATACATCTGAGAGTCTCAATAACAGACTAGATCAAGCAGAAGAAAGAATTTCTGATCTAAGATAGCAATTTTGAAGTAACACAGGATGTCCAACGACAACAACAAAAAAGCAAAAAGAATAAAAAGGAATGTACAAAGCTTACAAGATCAATGGGATACTATTTTTTTTTAAAAAAAAGATGACCGGTAAGGGGATCTCAACCCTTGGCTTGGTGTTATCAGCACCACGCTCAGCCAGTGAGCAAACTGGCCATCCCTATATAGGATCCGAACCCGTGGCCTTGGTGTTATCAGCACCACGCTCAGCCAGTGAGCAAACTGGCCATCCCTATATAGGATCCGAACCCGTGGCCTTGGTGTTATCAGCACCACGCTCAGCCAGTGAGCAAACTGGCCATCCCTATATAGGATCCGAACCCGTGGCCTTGGTGTTATCAGCACCACGCTCAGCCAGTGAGCAAACTGGCCATCCCTATATAGGATCCGAACCCGTGGCCTTGGTGTTATCAGCACTGCACTCTACCAAGTGAGCCACGGGCCGGCCTTATGGGATACTATTAAGCAAAGAAATATTCGAATTATGGGCATTCCAGAAAGAGAAGAAAATAAAAAAGTTATTGAAAACCTATCTAGTGAAATAATAGTAGAAAACTTCCCTAGCCTTAGGAAAGATATGAATATCCAAATCCAGGAAGCTCAAAGGTCCCCAAATAGATCCAACCCATAAAGCTAATCTCCAAGACACATCATAGTCAAACCATCCAAAGTTAAAGACAAAGAAGATTCTAAAAACAGCAAGATAAAAATGTCAAGTTACTTATAAGGGAGTCTCCATTAGACTAACAGCAGACTTCTCAGCAGAGACTCTATTGGCCAGGAAAGAATAGGATGATATATTCAAAATACTGAAAGAAAAATCTGCCAGCCAAGAATATTATACCCAGCAAAGCTATCCTTCAGAAATGAAGGAGAAATAAAGTCTTTCTCAGAGAAGCAAAAATTAAGAGAATTCATCACCACCAGACTGGACTTACTAGAAATGCTTAGAAGAGTCTTACATCTAGAAGAGAAAGAACAATAACGACTATCATGAAAACACCTAAAAATATAAAGCTTACTGGTAGAGTAGGTATGCAAATTAAAAAGACAAAGGAATCAAACTTTATCAATACATAAAACCACCAAACCACAAGGATAAACAGGAGTGAGACCTCACATACCAATAATGACCTTGAATGTAGATGAATTAATCACCTCAATTAAAAGACATGGACTGGCTGAATGGACGTAAAAAAATGATCCATCCACATTCTGCCTGCAAGAAATACATCTTACCTACTAAGACACACACAGACTGAATGTGAAGGGGTGGAAAAAGATATTCTGTGCAAATGGATAACAAAAGTGAGCAGGAGTAGCTATACTTATATAAGATAAAACAGACAAATCAAAATCTGTGCTAAGAGACAAAGAAGGGCACTATATAATGATAAAGGGATCAATACAGCAAGAGGACATAACAATTATAAACATATATTCACCCAACACAAGAGCACCCAGATATATAAAGCAAATATTATCAAATCCAAAGAGAGAGATAGACACCAACACATTAATTATTGGGGACTTTAGCACCCACTCTCAGCATTGAACACATCATTGAGACATGAAATCAACAAGGAAACATAAGATTTAAATGGCACCATAGACCAGATGGATCTAACAAATATATAAAGAGCATTTCATCTAACAGCTGCAGAATACAAATGCTTTTCATTGGCACATGGAGCCTTTTCCAGGATTGACCATATGTTAGGCCACAAAATAAGTCTCAATAAGTTCAAAAAAATCAAAATCATATCAAACATTTTTTTCTGACCATACTGGAATGAACTAGAAATCAATAAAAAGAGGGGCTTGCAAAGTTGCACAAATACATGGAAATTAAATAACATGCTCTTGAATGACCAATGGGTCAAAGAAGAGATTATGAAGGAAGTCAAAAAATTTCTTGAAACTAATGAAGACAGAAACACAACATACTAAAACCTATGGGATATAGCCAAGGAAGTACTAAGAGGAAAGTTTATAGCAATAAATGCCTACATCAAAAAAAAAAAAGCAAGAAAGATTTCAAATAAACAGCCTAACAATGCACCTCCAGGAACTAGAAAAGCAAGAACAAACTAAACCCAAAATAAGTAGAACAACAACAAAAAAAAATCATAGCAGAGATAAATGAAATTGAGGCTAAAAATACAATACAAAAGATCAATCAAATGAAAAGTTGCTTCTTTGAAAAGAGAAAAAAAATTGACAAACCATTAGCCACACTAACGAAGAAAAACAGAGAAAAGACCCACATAAATAAAATCAGAAATGCAAATTGAGACATTACGACAGACAGCACCAAAATACAAAGCATCATCAGAGACTATTATGAACAACTATATAACAATAAATATCAAAACCTAGAGGAAATGGAAAAATTCCTGGACACATATGACCTACCAAGACTGAACCAAGAATAGAAAATCTAAATAAACCAAAAACAAGTAACAAGATTGAATCAGTAATAAAATGTTCCACAACAAAGAAAACTCTGGACCAGATGGCTTTACTGCTAAATTCTACCAAACATTTAAAGAACAACTAATACCAATACTTATTAAACTATTTCACAAAATTGAAGTGGATGGAATTCTTCGAAACTCATATGACAAGGCCAGCCTTACCCTAATACCAAAACCAGGCAAGGACACAACAACGACAAAAAGAAAGCTACAGGCCAATATTTCTAGTGAACATAGATGCAAAAATCCTCAATAAAACACTAGCAAACAGAATCCAACAGCACATCAAGATTATACACCATGATCAAGTGGGATTTTTCCCAGGGATGCAAGGATTTTATATGCAAATCAGTAAACATAATACATCGCATCAACAGAATGAAAGAAAAAAACCATAAGATCATCTCAATAGACACAGAAAAAGCTTTTGATGAAATTCAACATCTCTTAGGATGAAGACTCTCAACAAATTAGGTATAGAAGGAAGGTACCTTAATTCAATAAAGACTATGTATGACAAACTCACACCTAATATAATACTAAACAGGAAAAAGCTGAAAGCTTTCCTCCTAAGAACTGGAACAAGACAAGGATGCCCTCTCTTACCACTTCTATTCAACATTGCACTGGAAGTCCTAGCCAGAGCAGTTAGACAGGAAAAAGAAATAAAGGGCATCCAAATTGAAAAGGAGGAAGCCAAGTTGCCCTGTTTGCAGAAAACTTGATTTTATATATAAAGAAACCTAAAGAGTCTACCAAAAAACTGCTAGACCTGATAAACAAATTGAGTAAAGTCGCAGGAACACAAAATCAATATACAAAAATCAGTATCATTTCTATACACCAACAACTAACTTCCAGGAAAAAAAAAAATCAAGAAAGCTATTCCATTTACAATAGCAATGACAACAAAAAGTACCTAGGAATAAACTTAGCCAAGGAGGTGAAAGATCTCTACAATGAAAACTATGAAACACCAATTAAAGAAATTAAAGAAGACACAAAAATGAAAAGATATCCCATGCTCATGGATTGGAAGAATCAATATCATCAAAATGACCACACTACCCAAAGCGACCTACAGATTCAATGCAATCTCCATCAAATAGCCAATGATATACTTCACGGAAATAGAAAAAACAATTTAAAAATTTATATGGAACAACTCGAGGCCCCAAATAGCCAAAGCAATCCTGAGCAAAAAGAACAAAGCAGAGGGTATCACACTCTTTGACCTCAAAACATACTACAAAGCTATAGTAGCCAAAACAGCATGGTACTGGCACAAAAACAGACATAAAGACCTATGGAACAGAATAGAGAATTCAGAAGTAAATCCGTGTGCCTACAGCCAACTGATTTGTGACAAAGGAGCCAAGAACATACCTTGGGGAAAAGACAGTCTTTTCAATAAATGATGCTGGGAAAATTGGAGGTCCATATGCAGATGAAAAAAAAACTAGACACCTTTCTCTCACCATTTACAAAGTCAACTTAAAATGGATTAAAGATTTAAACGCAAGGGGCCGGCCGGGTGGCGCACTGGATGGTGCGCCGCTTGGGAAGCGCGGCGGCGCTCCCGCCCGAGGGTTCGGATCCCACATACAGACCGGTTCCCGCTCACTGGCTGGCGAGGCGCGGGAGCAACACCGAGGGTTGCGATCCCGTTGCCGGTCCCCGGTCCGGTACGGGGGCGACACTGAGGGTTGCGATCCGTTGCCGGACACGGAAAAAGACAAAAGACAAAAATAAAAAATAAAAAAAGATTCGATCCGTTGCCGGACACGGAAAAAGACAAAAGACAAAAATAAAAAATAAAAAAAGATTCGATCCGTTGCCGGACACGGAAAAAGACAAAAGACAAAAATAAAAAATAAAAAAAGATTCGATCCGTTGCCGGACACGGAAAAAGACAAAAGACAAAAATAAAAAATAAAAAAAGATTTAAACGCAAGACCTCAAATATAAAACTTCTAGAAGAAAACAGGGGAAACACTGCAGGACACAGAACTAGGCAAAGATTTTACAAATAATACTTCTGAAGAAAAGGGAACAAAAGCAAATATGAATAAATGGGATTATATCAAACTAAATAGCTTCTGCACAGCAAAGGAAATAATAAACAGAACAAAAAGACAACCTGTAGAATGGGAGAAAATATTTGCAAACTCTGTGTCTGACAAGGGATTAATATCCAGAATATACAAATAACTAAAACAACCCAATAGTAAAAAAAAATCCAATTAAGTAATGGGGAAAGGAATTGACTAGATGTTTTTCAAAAGAATACATACAAATGGCCAACAGGTATATAAAAAAATGCTCAGTATCACTAACCACCAGAGAAATGCAAATCTAAACCACAATGAGATATCATCTGACCCCAGTTAAAATGGCTATTATCAAAAAGAAAATAACAAAAGCTGGTGAGGATACACAGAAAGGGGAACTCATATACATTGTTCATGGGAATGTAAGTTAGTACAGCCATTATGGAAAACAGTATGGAAATTTCTCAAACGTCTATAGACAGAACTACCATACGATCCAGCAGTCCCACTACTGGGTATCTATCCAAACAAATGGAAATCAGCAAGTCAAAGGGATACATACACTCTCTTGTTTATTGTGGCTCTATTCATAATAGCCAAGAGTTGGAACTCACCTAAATGTCCTTCAACAGATGATTGGATAAAGAAAATGTGGTACATATACACAGCAGAATACTACTCAGTGGTAAGAAAGAATGAAGTTCTGCCATTTGCAGCAGCATGGATGAGCCTGAAGAAAATTATGTTAAGTGAAATTAGCCAGATACAGACAAACACCCCATATTCTCACTCATACATGGAAGCTAAAAAAGTTGGGTCATAGAAGTAAAGAGTAGAAGAGTGTTACTAGAGACTGGAGGGGGAAAGGGGAGGGGAAAATGGGGAGAGGGTGGTTATTAGACACAAAATTGTAGAGAGGTAGAAGAATGGGATCAAGCGTTCTATAGCAGTACAGGGAGACTACACTCCACAACGAAGTAACGTGCATCTTTGAATAGCTAGTCGAGATGATGTTGAATGTTCCCATCATGAAGTGGTGACAAATGTTTGAGGTGGTTGATATAGTAAGTGCCCTAGTTTGATCATTGCACACAGTATGAATGTACCAAAATATTATATATATGTACAATTACCATGGCCAATTAAGAAAAATAAATTAAAAACAGAGAGCAAAAAGTGTTGTAACACCAAGGTCAAGGAGTCTGATCCCTATTCTGGCTAGTTGCCAAAAGAATAAAAAATTTAAAAAAGAGAAATAAAGAGTAGAATAGTGATTACCAGAGGCAGGGAAAGGAAATGGGGAATCTGTATAGGAGAAGGTTGGTAGACTGGTACAAAGTTACAAAGTTATATTTAGATAGGAAGAATAAATTCTGGTGCTCTAGGGTGACAATAGCTAAAAATGTTGCATTATATATTTAAGATAGCCCCAAAAGAGGATCTTGAATGTTATAGCCACAAAGAATGATAAATATTTAGGTGATAGATATGCTAACTATTCTGATTGGATCATGAAACAGTACATGCTTGTACTGAAACAACAAACTGTACCCCATAAACATGTACAATGAAAAAAAGTAAAAAAGAAAGAAAGCTGATTTTACCATTAATAAGCGAAGCAAAACATCCAGATCAAGGGGCATTATTATTAAATTTTAGAACACTGAGAACAAAGAAAAAAAATCCTATAACCTTCCAAAGAGGTAAGAAACAAAAGGATCAAACATCAGAATAGCATTGGACCTCTCAACAGTAACCCTGGGGTGACGGGTGGTTAGCTCAGTTGGTTAAATCTCAGCCTTTTAACCGCAAGATCACCGGTTCAGATCCCATACCAGCCAGCCGCCAAAACCAAACCAAACCAAAACAAAACAAAAAAACCCAGTAACCCTGGATGTTGGAAAATAATGGAGCAATGTCTTCAGAAAATCTGATTTTTGAAGACATAAAAAATAAAATTGTACATATTTATTTATTATTTCTAAACTAAAACTTCATAGAACAGTCAAGTACAATAGTGGAGTAAAGACATCTTCAGTCATACAAGTCTCATAGCAAAGAGACAAAGGAAATCTCCAGGCTGATGATGGTTAGAGTTTCCCAAGTAAAATGGAAAATTAGCCCCAAAAGAAGTAGGAGGATGGGAAGCTTAAAAAGGGATGTATTCAAGTGAAATTGATAGATGAGTCAATGTGTGTGAATCTACTGGGGAAGAAATAGTACTGGTATACAAAATTTTAAACAAATCAGAAAGGCAGTAATTAACTGGAGGAAAAACAAAAAAATTATGAAAAAATGCAATCATAGTACACTATGTGAGTTAGATGTAAATAATGCTTAACACAGTTAAAATAACATATTGCTCTATTGAAAAATTATATGTGGGGTATGTGTTAATCCAGGTCTGAAGCAGGTGCCAAAAAAGGATTAGATGTGAGAGAACATGGAAAGGGAGCTGGGCAAGGCTCGGAGAAACATCAGACCTCCATGCATATCTGTCTGAGTGAAAGAGAGAAGATTCATAGTGTGCAGTGCAATTCTAAGGAAAATTCAGCAGGCCGGTTGTGGAGTTATTGAACTGAAGTTTGCTGGAATGGGCCTTCCTTAGTGTGCCTGTTGTGCTCAGTTACTGGTAAGGAGCAGCCTGTGGAAAGCATGGCCCCAGTGTCAATACAGCAATGGATTTCAGAGCTCACAGCTAGCTGTCAGTTACTCTCCCTGCAGTTGAAAATCTGAGAGGCACATTCTCATGGCCAGAATAGGACGGATTTAAAGACCACTATTTCTTATTTAGGACCCATAAAACTATTCGACCTTAAAATTAGGTAAATATATAGTTTTGATAAAAAATAAGATATTAAAATGTCAAAAATAAAGAAATTTAAAACTGCTATTTAGGAGTTATTTAAGATGTTCTATAGCATGTCTAAACTTGATTTCATAGCTGCTCAGAGATGCTTTGGATTTTCTAATTTTTTCATACTTCTATCATGTTAGAGAATAACATGTTTCTATCAAAACAGAAGACAACCATATTCCATCAAAGAGGCAAAAAGAACAATAAAAACATAGATTATAGTCATGAGATACACAATGTGAATATACATACCAAATGTTTTTGAAAATCTTTAGAAATTATATAAATCTTTGGTCTCATACTAAACACTAGAGAAGGGAATTTTTTCCCTAGTTTCCTCCTTTAACACAAGAGAAAATAGTACACAGTCTTTACATGTAACACACACACACACAAATACATATAAACACATACAAATTCACAGATTATGAAGTCAGAGACCTTGATCAAAATTAAGGTTCTGTCATATACTAGGTTCCTTACATGACTAGGAAGTTAATTCGTATTCTGAGTCTCAATGTTTTGTTTTGTTTTTTTGAGGCTGAATGTTTTTACCTGTAAAAAGGAGATATGTCATTGGGTTATGATAAGTGAAATGAGCTAAACAAAATCTAGAACAGTACAAGACACATAAGGCTTAATAAATATTGACAAACATAATAAATAACAATCATTATTCGTTAAAATTATAAATATTAACTATTACATTCATCCGCCACCTTACTCTGATGTTTTACTCTAAGTGATTAATTTTAAAATAAATAACATATCTTAGTGAAATACCTATATTTGTTTCTTAACTACAAAAAATAGAAAAAGTACTTTTAACTAAAAATTTTAATCTTTTGGAATGCTTCAATTCAAACACCTGGTCATTAGACTTTAACAGTGAGAAACAGAGTAATGAATATCAATATTCATTCATTCAAAACAGATATTTGAATATTTATATTTGTAATTAGTAATAATTCATAAACTTACAAACGTTTATTTATAGTCTTCCCTTGGTGTCTGTGGAGGATTGTTTCCAGGACCTTCCACAGATTCCAAAGCCTACAGATGCTCAAGTTCCTGAAATAAAACTTTCAATCATCTCTAGATTACTTATAATACCTAATGCAATGTAAATGCTATGTAAATAGTTGTTATAGTGTATTGTTTAGGGAATAATGACAAGAAAAAAGTCTGTTACATGTTCAATACAGATGCAATTTTTTAAAAAATATTTTCAGTTCACAGTGGTTGAATTCATGCATGCAGAAACCAAAGATATGGATGGAGGGCCTGTCATATGTGTTTTTTCATCTTTCACAAATGTTAATTCTTAGTCATTGTGAATGTATTTCTGCCTCTACCAATCACCTGTTTAACGAAAAATGCATAAAACTCCTGTTTATTTGGAGTGCAAGCAATTGAGAAAATCAAATAACTGAAATATTTCCAAATTTCAAATTTACAAAGAAAACTTTGATGAGAATGAATTCCAAACAGGCAAACTGGCTTGGAGAACTTTTTTGCTTTAAACTTTCCAGGACATCAGGGCACTTCAAAAAGTTTGTGGAAAATGGAATTAAAAGATAATATGAATCTTTCCATGAACTTTTGAAGATCCCTCATATGCTTCCAATAGTATTTCCTATAGCTTATGCCAATGGTCATGTTCATATAGATACATGATGTTCAAAGAGGTGATGCTGAAGCACAGTAAAATCTTTAAATTAATACAAAAAATTCACTATAATTTGTACTAAAGAGATTATTTTAAAATATAATTTATTGTATTTCAATTATTTTTGTCAACTCACATACTTCAAAACACATAACTTGTGTGTAGACTTTAAAACTATGCTACACATAGATTAAAGAGCTGTTTACACAGTGAGATATATACATATATCTCAAGCTGTAGTAATGACTGGATATAAATTCTGAGAACGTGAAGACTAGTATTTTGAGCAACATATTTTAGAAAAAACAAAGGAAAGATTTTCAGCTTTTCAAATTTAGTTTTTAAAAGATAATATGTATGTATATTCATGGAAATATTTCATATACTTAAAATACCTTTAAATGAACATGGCTTCATTGAAAAAAATGTGAATGGTTTCTTTCTTTTTTTTTTTTTTTGCGGAAAATTTATTTTCTTAATATTTATTGCTTTACACATTATTTTAAAATTTTATTTTGTCGATATACAATGTGGTTGATTATTGTGGCCCATTACCAAAACCTCCCTCCCTCCTCCCTCTCCTCCCTCCCACTCAACAATGTCCTTTCTGTTTGCTTGTCGTATCAACTTCAAGGAACTGTAGTTGTTATGTCTTCTTCCCCTGCCGCCCCCCGGTTTTTTTTTTGGAGTGTGTGTGTGTGTGTGTGTGTGTGTGTGTGTGTGTGTGTGTGTGTG
>NW_007729325.1:351401-392549 GCF_000696425.1 Galeopterus variegatus
AACCTCGCCAGCATTTATCGTTCAGAGTCTTTTGGATTTTAGCCATCCTAACTGGGGTGATCAATCTACTATTTCTACTAAACATCATAGAATGCTTTTTAAAATTTTTCTTTTTCACTAATGTGAGATTGCTTTGTATTTGTAGGTTATGTGTTCCAGTTACTACACAGCTCTCAACTTGTTCTGTAAGTCTAATAGTTCTGCTTTTAGAAACATGTAAACGGCAGTCATTTCTAACTAAATTAGATTAAGATAAGTGAGTGAAGAATGTGAGATGGAATACTTCCAGTTCATGAATCTAGAAAGCTTATACTGGAGGAGAATACAGAATATTTTCAACTGCACATGGGGCATTTACCAAGATAGACCATAGTCTAGTTCATAAAACAAATTTATAAAACAAGTTCAAAAAATTAGGGCCGGCCCGGTGGCGCACTGCTACAGTGCGCCACTTGGGAGCGTGGCGGCGCTCCCGCCGAGGGTTCGGATCCCACATACAGACCGGTTCCCGCTCACTGGCTGGGCGAGGTGTGGGCGCAGCGCCGAGGGTTGCGATCCCGTTGCCGGTCCCGGTCCGATACGGGCGTGACACTGAGGGTTGCGATCCGTTGCCGGACACAAAAAAAGACAAAAAGGAAAAAAAAAATTAAAAGCATATATAGTATAGGCAATTTCATAGAGATCAAAAAATAGACTAGAGGTTACAAGGTCCTGAGGGTAATGGAGAGATATCGTTTAATGGGTACCGAGTTTCTGCTCAGGACGATGAAAAAGTTCTGGAAATACATAGTGGTGATGGTTACACAACATTGTGAATGTGCTTAAAGCCACTGAATTGTACACTTAAAAATGGTTAAGATGGTAAATTTTGTTATGAATATTTTGCCACAATTAAAAAAATCAGTTTGGGGAAAAAAATCCATATACACAATACGTAATCTGACCAGAGCAGAATTAAACAAGAAAACAATAGAAAGATAGCAGGAAAATCCTGAAATATTTGAAAATTAAACAAACTTCCACATAAACCATGTGCCAAAGAGAAAATTTCAAGGAAAATTAGGAAATATTTTGATTGAATGCAAATAAAAATACAACATATTAAAATTTGTGGATTCCAACCAGTACTTGGAGAAAATTTACAGAACTTAGTGTTTATATTAGAAAAGAATGAAGGTACAAAATTAATAGCCTAAGGTTTAAGCTTAAAAATCTAGAAAAAAAGAGGAGCAAATAAATGCAAAGCAAATACAAAGAAGAAAAGAATAAAGAGTGGAAATCAATAAAAATGAAAACAGAAAAACAAAAGGAAAAAAAATAATGAAACCAAAAGAGAATTCATTAAAAATATCAGTAAAATTTATAAATTTTTGGCCAAACTGACAAAAAAAAAAAAAAAAAAAAAAAAGAAAAGAGAAAAATGCCCAATATTAGGAATGAAAGAGGACAATGCTAGGAACACTACAAACATTATAAGGATAATAGTGGAATCTGATGAAAAAATCATTCCCAGAAATACAACTTAGGGCTGGCTAGTTAGCTCATTTGGTTAGAGTGGGTACTAATAACACCAAGATCAATGGTTTGATCCCTGTACTAACTAGCCAGCTACAAAACAATGACAACTTAGATGGAATAGACAGTTCCTTGAAAAACACCAACTAATAAAGCTCCCTCAAGAAGAAATGGATAACCTGAAGAGTCCTGTATCTATTAAAGAAAATGGATTTATGGTTTAAAAATTCCAACAAAGAAAACTCCAGGTTTCACTAGTGAGTTACACCAAACATTTAAAGATATTATCACTATTTTACACAAACTCTACCAGATAGTAATAGAGGAGGGAACACTTCTGAACTCATTGTATGAGGCTACCATTATTGTAATAGTAAAATAAATAAAAGAAAAAGAAAAAAGGAGACACACACAGAGAGAATATAGATGCAGACACACACACACAAAAAAATGTTTAAAAATGTTTTCAAATTGAATCTAGCAATTTATAAAAATGATAATACTTCAGGTCAAGTTGAGGGTTTATCCAAGAAATGGAATGTTGGTTTAACATTTAAAAATCAATGTAATTTATGATATCAAGAGAATAAAAAGAAAAACCATATGACCACATCAATAGATATAGGAAAAACATCTATACTTGAATTTCTTTTTTTTTTTCCTTTTTGTCTTTTTTACTGACCAGCAACGGGATCGCAACCCTCGGTGTTGCGCCCACACCGCGCTCAGCCAGTGAGTGGGAACCGGTCTCCACATGGGATCCGAACTCTCGGCAGGAGCACCGCCGCACTCCCAAGTGGCGCACTCTCCAGTGCGCCACCGGGCCGGCCCCATATACTTGAATTTCTAAAAAGCGAACCAAGCCAAAAATAGAAGGAAACTGTTCATTTTAATATAGGGCACATGTAGCTAACATAATACTTTAAGACTGAGTTTTTTCCTCTAAGAACAAGAACAAGGAAAGGATATCCACTTTTATTGCTTCTATTCAACACTGTACTGGTGGGTAATGACAGTGCAGTAAGACAAGAAAAATAAATTAAATGAATACAGATTGAAAATAAAAAAATGTTTATTGAAAATAAATAAATAATGATCTTCTAAATAGAAAACCCCAAAGGATGTATAAAACAGCTAATAATGGGACTAATAAGTGAATTTAAGAAAGTCATAGGATTTAAGGTCAATATATAAACATCAATTGTACTTCTATAAAGTAGCAACAAACTACTAGAAACTGAAATTTGAAAAGAGTATTATTTACAATAACATAAAAATATGCTATTGTTTGCGTAAACTAAATATGTGCTAAAAAGTTCAAATTATTTATGTAAGAAATAAAAGAAGACCTAAATAAATGGAGAGCATAATATGATTGGAAGACAATATTATTAGGATGTCAATTCTCCCCTAATTGATCTATTGACTTAAGGTAATATTAATCAAAATCCCATCAGGACATTTTGTAGAAATTGGCAAGGTAATTTTAAAATTTACATGGATAAACAAAGGATCTACAATAGCCAAAACAATTTTGAAAAATAGAACAAAATTGGAGCAATTACACTACTTGATTTCAAGATGTTTATAAAGGTAATCAAGACAGGCAGTATTGGTAAAGACGAATGCATAGATCAATTGGATAGAATAAAGAGTACAGAAATAGACACATAAAATTGATCAACTGATTTTCAACAAAGGTGCCAAAGAAATAAATGTTGAAAGGGCATTTTCAGCAACTGGCAATCAAAGAATTTGACATCCACATGCAAAAACAAAACCAAAATACCTATATTTCCATTGTTGATTTATAATATAATTTTATTATGGTCAGTTAACATACTTTATATATTTTCAACTTATTTAAATTTGTTAAGGTTTGTTTTTGCTATGCATATTTTAAAACCTTGTTGTTTGGTATGTACCCATTTAGGATTGAATGTCTTCTTGGTGAATTGACCATTTTATGAATCTGTAATGTCCCTTTTTATCCCTAATAAAATTCCTTGTTCTAAAGTCTGCTTTGATATTAAAATTCCAAATTCCTTTTGTTTATCGTATGGTATATCTTTTTCTATCTTTTTACATTTAACCTATCTAAGTCTTTATATTTAAACTTTCTTGAAGCCAGCATGTAGATCATTTTTTAAATGTTATGTTTAGGCCATTTACATTTAATGTAATTATTGGTGTGGCTGAATTTAGGTCTATTATTTTATTATGTGTTTTCTGTTTTGTCCTGTCTACTTTTTTGTTCTCTTGCTCCCCCTTTCCTTTTCTGCCTTCTTTTGGATTGTTTGATTAGTCTTAATATTCCACTCCATTTTATCTATTGCTCTTTGGTTTCTTTCTCTCTCCGTTTCTCTCTCTCTCTGGTTTTTTAGGGCAGGATTTCTCAAACTCAACACTATTGATATTTTGGACCAGATAATTCTCTGTATTGGACCAGATAATTCTTTATTCTGACCTGTGCAATCTGTGATGTTTAGCAACATTCCTGACCTCTACCCACTAAATGCCAGTCATACCTCTCCCTCCAGTTATGGCAGCCAAAAATACCTCCAACATTGCCACATGTCCTGTGGTGGGGCAAAATCACCCCCAATTGAGAACCACTGCTCTAGGTAGTATAGTAGAAATACTTTACATTCCAGAGTCTACTTAGTAATGTTTTACTATCTAAGTAACATGTAGATTGTTTTAAACTATATAGGTCCCTTAATCTCCTTCCTTTAAGTTATAGTTGTCATATATATTAAATCTACATGCATCAAAAACCCTATAAAGCAATGTTAATTTTTTTCTTTCGATAATTATACATATTTTATTTTCTTTTAATTTTTTTTTAAGGCTGGTTGAGTGAAGCAGTGGGAGTGGAGAAGGAACAAAGAACTGTAACTGGTTGTGATCAATTAGTTATAAACACCACTCCACTCAGATCAACCATACATACTTTAAAGAACTATAAAGAAAGAAAAAGGCAAATAGCCTTTATATTTACCCAGATATTTACTATTTTTTGTTGTTGTTCATTCATTCTAAAGTTACAGATTTCAGATTTCACCTGGTATTATTTTCCTTCAGTCTGAAGAACTTCCCTTAGCATATCTTTTAGTAATCTATAAGTTCTATTAGTTTTCCTTCATCTGAAAATATCTTTATTTCTCCTTAATTCCTGAAAGAAATTTTTGCTAAACATAGAATGCTGGGTTGATAGTTCTTTCAAAATTTTAAAGATATTTTTCCACTGTTTTCTGGCCTTCATGGTTTCTATGAGAAGTCTACCATTGTTAGTAACATTATTGTTTTCCTCTATGCAATGTGTCATTTTTCCTTAGCTGCCTTTAAGATTTTTTTTACATTTGGCTTTCAGTAGTTTGATTATTTCATGTTTTTGTGTGCTTTTCTTTGAGTTTATTCTATTTCAGGTCTACTGAACTTCTTGAACCTGCAAGTCAATGTCTTTCATCAAATTTGGGAAGTTTTTAGTCATTGTCTTCAAGTATTTTTTCTGCAGCTATCTTTTTACAGGAGTCCAATGTTACAAATGTTAGACTTTTGATATAGTCCATGACTCCCTGAAGTTCTGTTAATTTTTTTCCAATATTTTTTTCTCTTTGTTCTTTAGATTGGATAATTTCTACTCATCTATCTTCAAGTTCACTGACTCTTTCCTCTGTCATCTTCATTCTGCTATTGAATCCATCTCGTAAATTATAATTTCATAGATTGCATGTTTTAGTATTAAATTTTCTATTTTTAAAAAAATAATTTTATCTCTTTGCTGAGAACTTTAACCTTTCAAATCATTTTATTTAACACGTGTTTCTCTTTACCTCATGGAGCTCAGATATAGCATCTGCTTTAAATTCTTTGTGTGATAATTTCAACATGAGTGTCATCTCAGGGTTGGCATCTATTAATTGCCTTCCCTCTTGAGAATTGGTTACATTTTCCTGGTTCTTTATTGAGTAATTTTGGATTGTATTCTGGACTTTTTGAATATTAAATTGTGTGGATATGAGTCCTGTTAAAATCTTCTAAGGGATGGGCCGGCCCGGTGGCGCACTGCTACAGTGCGCCGCTTGGGAGCACGGCAGCGCTCCCGCCGAGGGTTCGGATCCCACATACAGACCGGTTCCCGCTCACTGGCTGAGCGAGGTTCGGGTGCGACACTGAGGGTTGCGATCTGTTGCTGGACACGAAAAAAGACAAAAAGGAAAAAAAAATCTTCTAAGGGATGTTATTCATTATTTTATAATTAATAATAATACTTTATTTCATTTTATTATTTTAGCAGGCAATCAACCCAGTTAACTTCAGATTGCAAGTTTTTAAAATTGCTTTCTGTGAGCAGTGGTTCCAATTTCAGTTCAGTTTTCAAAGCCTGTCTATGCTGCTTTGGGTCTGTTCAACATATTCACCTCTTAGAAGTTAATTTGAGACTTGGTGGTGCTTTAAATCTTAGTTCAATTCTCAAAGGTTTTGCTATGATGCTTTAGGTCTGTCCCATACATATACAGTTCAAGGGTAAACTTGGAACCTGTGTAGTCTCTTACATATTATTAAGGCATCCTCTTCTCTAGCTCACTTCTCTCCAGGATTCCTCTTATACTCTCTGTCCCACAGAGGTCCCTCTTCTCAGTTCTTCTGTGCAGAAAGATAAGGTTTCTATTAACAGGCTTAACTGCCTGTATTACTGCTGCTAAGCAGTTCTGCACTCGAGGCCTGTCCTTGGGACAAAGCCACAGGAGAAAAGAGGGGAAAAAATGGAAAACTCATTCTTATATGTGTTGCTTCTTCAGGTTTTGACTCCACACCAAAGTTTGCTTGGTTTGTTTACTTTTAAGAGTCCTTGGTTAATTTTTTTTTTCAATTTGTCCAGAGCTTTTAGTTGTAATGAGCAGGAGGGATAGGCCATACTGGGTATACTTTATTTTGGTCAGAAATGGAAGCCATATCCTGACATCTGATGTATTAAAACATTTTAAGGATATTTGTAAAAATACATAAAATTAATGTAATAGAAAAGTTAGGTCTTGGAGATCATATAGTCCAGTGGAACTCCTTCAGGAGTTGCCTGGGGTAGAAAGTGTTGCTAAGTATAGACAACACTAATCAAGCGTATTCTTAATATAACTGACCAAAGTCAGAACTCAAGCATTCCAGTTATTTTTTATTTTGAGATATCCTGATATATTTTCTTATACTCATCTTCAATGGGTAGGCTTGCACAAACACTTCAGTGATGACTAAGACTGTGATTTAGAAATTATGCTACTCAGAGCTCTAGGCATTCCATAGAGCACTTTCAGGGCCAAAAGAAGTAGGGTGCGGGGGGGACTTACTGGTACTAGCCCCTGCTTCAATTAGAGAAGCCCACTTATATCTGTTTTTCATATTATAAAAGGCTCTGTTATAAAATGTCATAACAACTAAGATTTGATAAACAAAACAAAAAATGATAGAAAGCCACCAGTTTACAGTAAGGAGCCTATGATTGATCAGCAGTAGCAGTATGTGATGGTGCTTTCCAATTCCTCTCCTCTGATGCTCTTAAAATAGCTGAAATACTAGATAGGAAGTAGTTATTACTCTTCAGGGATTGCCTGGGACATGAGGGAAGGTTTGGACCAGTATAAGTGTTTCTGTTCTTCTGCATTTAAAGTGCTTGTATGAATATTGGAAAATGCAACATTAACCATCAACAGTTTTGTGCTTCCTCACTGCCAGAGTAAACCAGCTCTGCTTGATGACCCAGAGTTATCAAATCAAGATGATTCTGACTTATTTTACTCTTTGGAGAATATTCACATTTTATAAGAGGCTCCTAATAATGGCAGGTAGTCAACACAAAGAAGTTGTTTTAATACTTGCATTTAAGGTATCAGGCAAGTGGGAGAAGGTACTCTTCCTTGGATATCTTATATAACACTTAGGTTACATAGTTAAACAATCTTGGACCCACACTTTAGGGTTGAGAGGTAGTTGAGTAATAATAGCACCTGGTGTAGTTTGGATGTGTTGTCCCCTCCAAAACTCATGTGGAAATTTGATCTCCAATGTGGCAGTGTTGGAAACTGATTGAGTCATGGGGGCGGATCCCTCATGAATGGATTGAGTGAGTTCTCGCTTTATTAGTTCCCGCGAGAGCTTGTTGCTTAAAAAGACCCTGGCACCTTCTCTCTCTCTCTCTCTCTCTCTTGCTTCCTGTCACCATGTGATCTGCTTGTACCCGCCTGCTGCCTGCCACTTTCGGCCATGAGTAGAAGCAGTCTGAGGCTCATGCCAGATGCAGCTGTCCCAAAATCATAAGCTAAATAAACCTCTCTTCTTTATAAATTACCCAGTTTCAGGTATTTCAGTTATAGCAACACAAAACAGACTAAAACAGCACCTAATAGTTCTTCTCCCAATTTTCCAATAAATATTCATGAAATAGTACAAAAAAATCAAAGTGCACAATAACCCCTGAAATAAAAGATAAAAGTCAAACATAGAGGAGATTCCTGGAAGTATTTCTTTTACTAAACATTCAATAGTGCCAAGTTAAGAAGTAGTAGTGATTTCTGATGCATACAGTGTCTTTTGAATCAGGAAAACACAGCTGAAAAATAGAAGGAATACTGTCTCATATCTCCCCTCAGTTGCCCTTACTGACTGCCCATAGTTTGGGAACACAGAGCTTCATTAATGAGAAAGCAAGGCAGCCATGGCCTTCACTGTGTGAAAACAGATTTCTGAATGGTCAGAGTGTCCCTTCCCTTCACTAGCAGCCCCTTTTAACCAATTCAGTTTCTACAATTATCAGCACATAACAAGGCTAGGAAAAAGAGAACAGAGATCTTGGGATATGTAGCCCTCTCAAAGGTAAAGAATTACAGGTGAGGTAAAGGTAGAGGAACCATAAAGGTAGTTCAAGCTGCGGGTAAAGTTTATTTACCACTCAATGTCATTAAAGGATAAATACAGTTACATTCTCTAGGTTTAACATCCTCTTTCTAATAGAGAATCAGGAAGTAATTCTATTTCATTTCAAAGGAACTACGCAAGATAAATGCCTGTGAAGTGATAAAAACTGGAGTAGAGACTGTGCATATCTAATCACAGAGTACTAGAGAAAAGTCCATCAGTACTTAAATTACATGGTGGGGGAACTAAGCAGCAAAACTTTGTACCTTATCTATTTTCGAACTCTGGACCTAGATAATTTCCCTCCAATTCAAAGCTGAGAAAATAGGGGGTAAAAAAGTTGGGGCCTGGGCTGGCCTGTGGCTCACTCGGGAGAGTGTGGTGCTGATAACACCAAGGCCACGGGTTCGGATCCCATATAGGGATGGCCGGTTTGCTCACTGGCTGAGCGTGGTGCTGACAACACCAAGTCAAGGGTTAAGATCCCCTTACCGGTCATCTTTAAAAAAAAAAAAAAAAAAAAAAGTTGGGGCCTATTGAAAAAACATCCGCAGTGTAAGACCAAAAAAATGATTTCCTAAGAACTTAAAAAATGTCTTCATCTAATACTGAATTTCTACAGGAACAAGGAAGAAATTTTAGAAAGATTGTTTTAAAAAAATCTATATGTCCACCAACAGATGAATGGATAAACAAAATGTTATATATATGCACAATGGAATATTATTCAGCCTTAAAAATAAATGAAATTCTTACACATACTCTAACATGGATAAAACTTGAAGGGAATGGGAAGTTATTGTTTGATGGGTACAAAGTTTCAGTTTGGGAAGATGGAAAAGTTCTGGAGATGAATGGTGGTGATGGCTGCACTTACACATAAACGTGCTTAATGCCACTGAACTGCACACTTAAAAATGGTTAGAATGGTAAATTTTGTGTTATATATATTTTACCACAATTAAAAAATACAAGAAAAAAAACTATGAAAACCAAAGAAGTCACAAAAAAGTAAATACTGCATGATTCCATTTCCATAAAGTTCAAAACCATGCAGAACTAATCTAGGTGACAGAAATCAGAATATTGATTACCTTTAAGTGGGGGAAGGGTTTATGGAGAGGGGGAATGAAAAAATACTTGGGAATACTGGAAGTGTTCTATAAGTTGATTTGGTAGTGTTCACACAGGTGTATACATACGTAAAAATCCATTGAGTTGTACACTTAAGATTTGTGCATTTACTAGATATGTTATCTTTAAAAAAATCTGTACTCATGAAACATAAACAGGCTATTAAAAAGAGAGAGCAGGCTAAAATGAGATTAAAACATTGAGTTTTTTTAAAAACAAGGAAATAAAAAATTTTGAATGCGTAATTCAATAAAACTCATTTTGGAGACAGTTTATGGAAGACATTTCAGTACAGAAAACCAAATCAGTGTTTCTGAAGACAAACCTGAGAGGCTTTCCCAGATGCAGAAGAAAAGAAAAAAGGGAGATATAAAGGACAGAGATGGGATCCTGAGTACTAATAATAGATGTTCCAAAAGAAGTAAATGAAATAAAAGGGGCATAAGCAATAAACTAATACATGAAAAGAAGATCTTAACTAAAGTGAAAAAATACCTGAGTCTTAAAGAGCTCTCTCTTCCAGAAAAAAAAATATACTAAGAGATCCACCCCTAGGGTTAAAACCAGTGAAGTTTTTGAATTTCAGAAATACACAAAGAATCCTACAAACGCTAAGCTGGACAATGTTTCTTATAATGTAGAAAAACACAGGTTGCTTTTTAACTTTTCCTCCATGGCACTAAGTCTAAAAAAGATAATGGAGGAAGTTTAATAAATTTTTTGGGTAAAAATTTATGAACCAAAAAACCCTATACTTATCCATGTTGGCACTGATAGGTGAAGACAATAGACATTCTTACATGCACAAGATCTCACTTAAGTGTTCTTCATTTTAAAATTATTTAAAGTTTTACTTTAAACCACTCAAAACGAGTCAAAATTAAAACTCACAAAAATGGAATCTCCACAAAGATTGGGAGCAAATACAGAAATAAATCTAAATATTAGTCATAATTTAATTACAAATCTGAAATAATACTATAAAACTTGAAAGAAAAGATTATAGTGCTTTTAAAAAAGAAGAGGGAAAGATAAAGTTGGAGCAAATGTGCAAAGCTCCTCATCCAAGTAGAAAATTATCAAAAGTTATTGTTTTATTTTTTAATTTAGAATCAGGGAACTGTATATTCAACCTTGCTTAAGTTTTGGGGTAATTATCTGTAGACTAAAGCAAGAATTCTTTATTCCAAAACCTAAATCATTGCAGAAGGAAAATGAAAATAAGGTCAAAGTTATATAGCAAAATATAGAAAGCAAAAGTAATTTTTTAAAAAAGGGGCTGGCCGGTTAACTCAGTTGGTTAGAGTGCAGTGCTGATAACACCAAGGTCCAGGGTTCTATCCCTATATGGACAAGCCACCAAAACAAAATGAGAAAATAGGGGGTAAAAAAGAAGCAAAATTTAAAAAGAAGCAATTTTTTAAAAAGAGGGCTGCCTGGTTAGCTCAGTTGATTAGAATGTGCTGTTATAACACCGTAACATCAAGGTCAAGGGTTCAGATCCCTGCACTGGCCAGCTGCCAAAAAAATAGAAATAAAAATAAAATAAATAAGTAAAAAAGAAAGAACAAGAGAAAACCACAGAACCTATTAGCCCTTCTTAAAAAAAAAACTATTGAATGAAGAAACCATTCAGTAAAGAGAAAAATCAAAATAAACAAGTCAGGAGTGATTTATACACAAGATTATTCATTGTAGCATTGTTTGTAATAGTAAAAGACTAAAACTGACTTCAATGTCCATCAGTAGGGTACTGGTTAAATAAATTTTTGTGCATACATATGATGAACTACTCTGTAGCTGTTAAAAAGAATGAGACAGTTCCATATTTACTGGTAAAGAACAATGTTCAAGATAGAGTGTTAGGATAGAGGGAAAAAGCATGGTTGAGAAAATCTATATAATAAACATGAATATGATTGTGTACCTTTGGTAAGAATAAAAGAAACTGAACAGCTGTTGCCCTTTGTGAAAGGAATTAAGTGGTTTATAGACAGAGGTGGGAGCAACAATCACTTTTCATTGTATACCCTATTATATCTTTAGAATTTATGTGTCACATGCACGTTTGAATAATAATGGTGTAAAATTTATAGAATATGAATTGGAACAAGAAATACTTCTCAACTTCTGTCAGAACTTAAACTCACTGTATGTGTACGATGCTGAAGTTGTTATATTTGGCATAGGTACAGGGAAAAGTAGAAAAAATCATCTTATGAACATAAAGAGAATAAAGTAGACCCACAAGAAGCAAAGATGAGAACCATTTAGGCTTGCAAAGACTGAAGTTGATCAGAGCTTCTCAGCTCTTAGTTTCAGTTCTCATGATGCCCACTATACTTTCTGTTTTTGCCTAAATTGGCTCAAATTGGTTTCTGTTTCCCGCAACAACTACAACAAAATCCCTAAAACCCTGGTAATAAAGTTATAAATACAAATAGGAAAATCCTAAATACACTATTAGAAAGTAGAATTCAACTGTATATTATAACAAATATGTGTGTGTGTTTCTCTCCAGAACGACAAGATAACATAATATTAGGAAATTTATACGACACATATATCCATCATTAGCTTAAATAAAACAAAGGCTATATAATAACCTCAACATATACAAAAAAAAGTACTTGATAAAATATTAAACATATACCTAACAAAGTTTCAGAAACAGACTGGATAGGTGATTTACGAAGGAACTCAGTCATAGTTTTAATTATAGTGAGAACATTACTCTATTTCAATTCTCTTTGTAATCTGATTACTCCCAGGAGAAAGTTTCAGTTTTGTGCACCAGTATATATCTCTAACAATTCTCTGACACTTGCTAATATCCTTTTTTTCCCCTCAAAAAGTGGACATTAGGCTCAGAGCCTTAAGCAAGCAACAGTAACAGAATTGTATAACATTGTTTTGCGTTGTTTTATTTATTTTTATGGATGTTTTCCACTTAAGAAAAGTGATCCTGCTTTTCCATCTTCCATAATGGTATAAAGTTTCCTTTTTAACTAAATTTAAGTCTAAAAAGAAAATGACACAATTGAAGAAAAATGTTAACTAAATAAAAGCACATTTTGTAGTAGACAGTATTTGACTGACATCAATACATTGGTGAATAGACAGACACTGTCTTAACATGATAGGGTATTTATTTTAAATTAAAAGTTAACGTATGTTTAACGATGAACCATTTCTTCAGAAAACTGGCAAAAGACAATCATGCCTGTTGTCTATCTCTATTGCTCCAGCTCAAAAATTGAGACATGAAATAGATGTGAGGTATGATCACTGGTAAGAAAGAAACCAAATCATCACTACTTAGATATATATGATACTTTCTCAAATCTAAGATTTGCCCTTTTTCACATTTTGAACCTCTGAAATTGAGATACATCTCAAAATCAATACTTGGTCATAGTTTGTTAGTGTTCTTTACCTTGGTGGTATATAAAATAATTATATGTCTTACAAACTGATGGTGTCTTATATTCAATGAAATATGGTAGTTATCAATATATATTTAAGAATTTCAAAATTAAGAAATTTTATGGATACAATAAAAATACAGCAAAATGGCTGTGTAAAAGATGCTAAACATATCACAATCAACAATACTCTTTTATGTCAATAATCATGAAATAACCAAAACGAAGGTCCTATTCAGGATGGCAACATTTTTAGAATACCCAGAAATAATCTTGGTGAGAAATGTGTGTGGTCTAGGTGATAAAATCTACTAAATTTTGTTAAGAAATATTTTTAAATTTTTTTGAATAAAAATTATCAACTGTTGATTGGGAAGATAGAATACCATAAATATTTTTTCCCAAAATTTAGTTATAAATTTAAACTATTATCAGTTAAAATGTCAATGGAATGATAGAGTGGGGAGGTATCTGAAAAGTTATCCTAAAAATCATGTGTAGAAATAACTGGTTAAAATAGCTTAGAGGGCCGGCCCGTGGCTCACTCGGGAGAGTGTGGTGCTGATAACACCAAGGCCCCAGGTTCGGATCCCATATAGGGATGGCCGGTTCGCTCACTGGCTGAGCGTGGTGCTGACAACACCAAGTCAAGGGTTAAGATCCCCTTACCGGTCATCTTTTAAAAAAAAAAAAAAAAATAAATAAATAAATAAATAAATAAATAAATAAATAAATAAATAAATAAATAAATAAATAAATAAATAAATAAATAAATAAATAAATAAATAAAAAAGAAAATAGCTTAGAAACTTTTTAAAAAAAGAAATGTAACAAAAGAAGACTAGCTTTTCTGGCTATTAAAACACACCACATTACTATAGTTATATTATTATGCTAGTAGAATAAATATATCTACAATGGAATGGAATAGTTCAGGAATAAATTATGTAAAACAATTCATGTATGATAATGAAGGTATAATCAATAAGGAAAGACAAGCTTATTTAATAAATGGCTTTAAGAGAATTGTTTAGCAATCTGAAAAAGTATAATTAAATTCTCATCTTATTGAATATATCAAAATACATTTCAACTCGAAGTAAAAACAAAACATGGAAAACCAAGTCATGGTGAGAGAGTAGAAAGGACAAAAGAAAATAGAAGTAAATATATATCAAACTTTTGGAAGGTGAAAATACTTTCCAGATATAAAAGTAGTGAAAGAAATTCTAAAGACAAAGTCACAGATTTGACAGAATTTTAAAAGATAAACATTTTGGTTGTCAGAAATGCATTCAAAATGGTAAAAATGTGCAATTAATAAAACAATTGTTAGTATAATATATATATTCATACAAATCAAAAAGAAAAATTCTAACAGCCAATTGATGAATCAGCATCAAACATAAACAAATTAATGCATAGAAAAAGAAAAACAGCTAGCCCACAAACATGGAAAAAATATTCAACCTCATAGTAATCAAAGATATGTAAATTAACACAACAATAAGCTCAGATGTAAACAATGACACACCCAGTGCTGGGAAGAGAATGATAAAAAGACCCACAAACATTAACAGTGGAAGCACAAAATTGTATTACCATTTTGAAAAACAATTTGGCAAAATATATCAAAAGTGTTTAAACTTCTTTGACTTCCTTCTCAGAATCAATTCTAAGGGAACAATTCTAAATTAAGAAAAAATCTTTATGCACAAAGATGATTTAGTAATACTATTTATAGACGAATAGAGTAATGGTTAAATAAACTATGGTAAATTTCTGGAATGGAATATTATGCAGTTATTCAAAGTTACATTTAGGGTAAATATAGTTACTTATAAGACTATGTAAGCTGGAAAAAAAAAACCCAGTATACAAGAATTATACATATAGCATGTAAAACTGTTTGCAGAGGGGGAAAAAAAGATTAAAAGAAAAACTCCAAAAAAGTGACTGTAATTGGATGGTAGGAATATGGGTGACTTTTGTTCTCTGCTTACTTTTCCATATTTTCCAAAAATTTAAAAATAAGCATGTACTATTTTTATAATGAAAAGAAAAACATGACTATTGCTTTTAAAGTCCTAGTCTAAGCCCTAGGGAATGTATGAAGCAGCACTGACAAGAATACATAAACAAAAACAAGTGTATAAATCCAACTCGCAGAGTATTTACACTGTCTGCAAATAAAAAGGGGTAGAGTGCATATCATGGTTAAGAAGGAACATATACAGTGTATATGGGCAACATTTATATATTGATGGGTGGGTATGAGAAATCAGTGCCTATCTTCCAGTTATGGAGATTTTAGAGAGGATGTTATATTTCAGGAGGTATTTGAATGATGAAAGGGAGGAAAATTTGCAAAATGTCAGAAACAAACATTTTTGTTTTCAGGTGTTTGGTATGGAAGTCTTAAATTTGGGACTGAGATGAGTGATAAAAGTTGTGACAAATAAAAAAGGGAAGTAGATACTGGGTGAAGAGCCTGTCACTGCCAAAAAAGGCAATTCACCAATTTAAGGGCCTTAAAGAGGAAGATGTAGGAACCTAAAAAGCAGTGGCTCAGAAAGCACACTTGGCCTTCAAACTCAGTGGAGTAGTGCTGGGTTGGAGAGGAAAATTTGGATAGGAGGCTATTGCAAAAAATGAGAAAGGGTATGTAATCAGCTATGTGTATCTATTATTATCTCCTTGATCTGGGCTTCTCTCTTATTATAGTCACACACCCACCATCTCAGGGGCTCCGCAAATATAACAGCCCTCACCCTTGGAATAAATTGTAATATCAGCAATTTGCTTGCTTGGGCTTGTGAGTGTGGTAACAGTAGGGTCCCCAAGATGGCAATGGCATAGAGCAGGGAAGTAATTGTTTTACAGAAATCTGTTTCCTTCTATTTCTCCATTCTGTTTCAAGGGTCAATGCAACTATTTTTGCAGTTGAATGGAATAGCAGTTTCTAAGAAATAAAAAACAGATGTTAGAGGAAGGCACTCCAGGGTGAGTCAGGAGAAGCCTTAAGGGCACTCTCTGTTCACAGCTTGCCCTACACATTCCCTCATGGTAATCTTGATCCAGGCCTGCATCTCCAACTCTGCCTAGGTGGCACCAAGGTTGTAGTAGGTCTAAAAATGTCAAAATATGTTTACTCCTAAGCCTGAATGTGCTGTGAAAAGAAAAAAGCTTGACTGACCTCAAAAGGAGTATGTACTCTTGGGTAAAGGAACATATTCTTTCTGATTCATTTCTCAGATCTAGAAAAATATGTACATATAAATTACTTTTGGGTAAATATTAATCATATAAAATCAACACCTTAAAACAAAGTGAACCTAGATTTCCACAACTTTCTGTTTACTAAAGTCGTTCAGAACCAAGTGAAGTTGTTCTACCTTTAAAAAAAATTTAGTGCTCTTTCAAAGGTTGTATTAAACATAATAAGTATCATACTTTCTTGGAAATGTTAGCTGAAGTTTCTATAGAAACTTAGCCACATCCCATTCTTAACACATTTGTGGTATGCATTTTTGAAATAACATGCAATTTATAGCACTGAATTATTATTGATGTGCAATTAAAGGTATGTACCTGCATTTTTAGTGTTTTTAAGACAGAATAGACATGATTATGCACTAAAATGATAACTTAAAATAAAAATATAAAAATATAGGTAAAATGTGTTTACATGGAAATATAACTTTATAATAATAAAAAATTCTGGAAGCATTCCTTAATTTGTTTAAAAAGCTTTTTCATTTCTTTTGTACAGAGGTTCAGTTGATGTAAAGACATTAACATGAGTTACTGTAGTCCCCCCTTATCCACAAGGGATGTTTTCAAAGACCCCCACTGGATGCCTGAAACTGTGGATAGAATCCAACCTTATATATGTTTTTTCCTTTATATACATACCTATGATGAAGTTTAATTTATAAATTAGTCACAGTAAGAGGTTAACAATAACTAATAATAAAAAACAATTACAACAATATACTGTAATGAAAGTTATGTGAATGTGCTCTCTTTCTCTCTCTCAATATATCCTATTGTCCTGTACTCACCCTGCTTGTGATGACGTGAGATGATAAAATGCCTACGTGATGAGTTGAAGTGAGGTGAATGATGCAGGCATTTGATGTAGCGTTAGGCTACTACTGACCTTCTGACAATACATCAGAAAGAGGATCATCTGCTTTGGGTGGTCCTGGATCACCAAGCCATGTCAATGTGGATGGCTGGATGTCACGAACAGACAATGTTGATGACTAATGGGCAGGCAGTATATATAGTATGGATATGCTGGACAAAGGATGTCTGCTGGACATCTCAGGCAGAACATCATGAGATTTCATCATGCTGCGCAGAATGGCATGCAATTTAAAACTAACGAATTGTTTATTTCTGGAATTCTTCATTTAATATTTTTAGACCACAGTTCACCGTGGGTAACAGAAATTGCGGAAAGCAAAAGTGTGGATAAGGGGGACTACCGTGTAATTTGTCATTCCTTTACAATGCTCCATTGTTAACAGCTTCCTTTTATGGAAGGTAACAAAAAAAGTATAAAATGTGTTCCCCATACATACCTACAGTGAGCCCTCTGTATCTGTAGGTTCTGCATCCATGGATTCAACCAAGTGCAGATCAAAAAAATACTCTAAAAAATTGCATCTGTACTGAACATGTACAACATGTAGACTTTTCTCCTTGTCATTATTCCCTAAACAACACAGTATGACAACTATTTACATAGCAGTTACATTGTATTACGTATTATAAATAATCTAGAGAAGACAAAGTATAAAAGAGGATGTGCACAGGTTATATGCAAATACTACACCATTTTATATAAGGGACTTGAGCATCTGTTTATTTCAGTATACAAGAGAGGACCTGGCACCTATCCCCCATGGATACTGTGGAACTATACATATATATTTACTTATGAATAATTCTTTTCCTGAAATCCAACTGTTTTGTTAACTATTGCTGAGAAACTACCCCCAAACAGTGGCTGAAAGCAACAACCATTTTGTCAGTTGCTCATGATTCTGCTGTGTGGGCAGAGCTTGGAAGGATCAGCTTGTCTCTTATTCCATGTGCTGTTATAGGTTGGCGGGCTGCTGGAACGGGCCAGAAGTCTGGGGTCTTTGTTCTCCATGTCTGCTGGGTTCTTCAATTGTCCTCCACATGATCTCTCCATGTGACAGTTAGCTTGGGTTTCCTCACACCATGGTGATCGCAGTTTAGTCTGACTTCCCAGAACACAAAATTTTTAATTACCAGGCACTCTTGAAGCTTAGGCCTCATACTGGCATAGTGCCACTTTTGCTGCATTCTACTGGTTAAAACAGGTCACAAGGCCTCAGCCCAGATTCTGTGTGGGTGGGAACTCCAGAAGGGTGTGAATACTGGAAGGCATGGTTCATTGGGGGTCATCTTTGGAGGCTAGTTACCACATCAATATTTATGAAAGAAATTCCATAAACATTAAACCAAGTCTATTTCCTACCAAATAACCAAAAGCAAAGGAATGCTCAACTTAATTGTCTTTCACTATACAAAAGTCTACACCCAATTCTTTCTGAGTTTTCCATGATCTCTCCCAAATATGCTTCATTCAAATTCTTCTGGTACTGCAGTCTCTTCATTAGGTTTTAGCATGAGTTTCCTCTAAACTGTTTCCAGATGTTTGAATTCCAAAATGCAGAAAAATTAAGATATAACTAATTTAGCCTATATATCTGCATAGAGTTGCCAACTTAGTAATTTTTTAATTGCCATCTAAGAACATTTTAAAAGTACTATCTACTATTGCTCTTGCTTCTTAAAGTAAAGTATGTTTAATTTTTAAAAAAAGTAGTGAGGAGAATTTCGGACTGAAAGACAGTCTTAAATTAGATCTGTTTATTTTATGGAAACTTGCTACATATCTTTATTTTTCTCATTTTGCTGCAAGTCATGAAAATTGCACCAAGGATTGCCACTCGTTCTTGGACCTAGTATTTGGGAACCTCTAGTCAACCCAGTGTTATTGAACATTGTCAAGGCCCTTTTTTTCTCTGAATCTGCTAAAATCATTCCACATCTTTCCCTAGGGACTGTAATCATACTGATCAGACTGCAAATTCTTTTACATGGAGTTATTTAAATCTTGGCTAATGCAAACAATACAATTATTAAGTATTTGTTCCTGTATTAAGATTGGATAGTGTTAGCATAGTAGTTATAAGAGGGAGTTCTATAGTGAGATGTCTCTGTTACAATCTGGGTCTGCTATGACCTTGAGCAAGTAACATAGTCTCCCTGCACCTCAGTTTCCTCACCCATCTGTGATGTAGGTATAATCAGAGCAGAGTTCTTTTGAAGTTTTAGGGATATTATCTATAAAGTATATGGGGTAGTGCCTAACATATGGTAAAGTCAGTATATATAATTAATATTATATTCTTATTATATTTATACATAGTATTAGTATTTTGCAATTGCACTTAGGATCTTAACATACTTTAAGAGTGATCTCAAATACCCACAATGCTTTTGAAGTGATTAGTCACAATAGAATTTTAAAGTTGGAAGGGAACTTTAATGTCATATGATTCCACCCTATTACAGGTGAGAGCTTTTTTACCTTAAAAAAGTTGATATAGAGTCCATCTTTCTTATGGTAAAAGACAACTAGTAGTGGGTAACAATAATCAGAACAGCAAAATCTAGGCCCCACATATATTTCTGGTAGCTTTGCTGGGTTGGTTAGCACCCTGAATTGCATTTATCAGTGCCACTCATGTCTTGTTTTACCTACCTGCACTTTTTCAAGTGTCCAAATGGAAAGTAACATAATGTTCACAGTTCTATGACAAACAACAAAATTCCTAAGAAAACCTAAAAATGGTAATAAAAAAAGGACAAGCAGGGCTTAGAAAATTTATTTTAAGGAAACTGCCAGATTTATTTTAAGCCCTACGCTTAAAAAATAAATCTAATTCACATGACTGACTTAAAATACCACAGCCAAGAAAAGTCACTGCAAAAGCATTTAATGAAATACCTGAAATTTGTCTAGTTGTCTTTGCTATGCTTTTTGTGAAGACTTACTTCCGTTCTTGATTTACACAGTGGATCTTATATCTAAATATTTTCTGTACCTAATAAAATGAAAATAGAAAGATGTTTTTCAAACAATTTAACATTTTCCTAATCTCTGACTCACATCATAAGGTTAGTGGATTGTTCAGGTGATGTACAATGCATATGCCAGTGTAGCATAAAACATCCACGTTTTTTGTTTCTAGTGGTCCTTAACTGGACCTATGAGCAAAAATAAAGATTGATTAGAAATAAATTAACGTAGATTTCCTGCTGAAAGCACTGAAGATTACTGTACCAATAGGTTGAGTAACATAGTCTTTCACCCTCTCTCACACCACAGGCAATGAAGCAACTGAACTGCATTGGTTCTGATAAAATCACAATTCTAAATTTCACTGAGTTTTGAAGTTGAAACGGCTGCATTACATATCCAGGAGAGAACTTCAGTGGGGGTATTAATAATATTAGAGAACTAATAGGAACAACTTTAAAACGTTGATTTTTTTCCTATGATATTATTTTCTTTCCTTCTTTAAAAATTAAATTGAACTTGACTTCTATTGACTCTGTCTTCCAAAGTCAATATTCAAACGCTCCCCTGATACACACGTTCGGCTTGGGAGGCCTGAGTACTGCAGGGGCTTCCCAATTTTCCCGTTGAGTCGGAAACGGGTTAAACGTTGCGGGGCTCACGGAGCGCAGACGATGGAGTACCACAGAAAACCAAACGCCACGAGTGCTAAAATGCTGGTACCTGCCCACGAAAAGGCATCTTGCCTCCAAAAAGAACCTATCTCCAAAATAACAACAGGAATAGCAAGCACCCTTTTTGTCAGAATTCTCCGGACGGGCTGCACCTCAGAGGAAAACGGAGCTGGGCAGCTGCCAGAACAGCGACCAGAAGCAGCGAGAGCTCCTCCTCCGCCCGACCTTCAAGGCCGCTCCACATCCCTGCTTGGCTCCTGAGAGCCGACCCGCGTAAGGACGGTGCCTACCATCGTACTCTGTCGGGTCTTCCCGCCGCCTGCCTTCTCCATCCGCCCTCCCGTCCCGGCACGCCCCGCCCGGCCCGGCCCGGCCCCGCCCTGCGGAGGCGCCAGCGTGCGCGGGCGCGAGGCCCCGGCAAGTTCCCTTTCAGAGCGTTTGCGCCCCGCATGCGCAGTCCGCGCCGGCGCTCTCCGTTTGTTTGAACAGGAAGGCGGACATATTAGTCTCTTTCGGCCCCCCTCATCCCCCCGCCCCCAGGCATTCGCCGCCGCGACTCGTCCTTTCCCCAGCCGGGACTGCAGCCCCTCCCAGAATCTCCCCCATCAGCAGCCGCTGGGACCCGACTACCGTCTTCTTCACCACCCACTCTCCAGCCTGTCTTCTTCTAAGTCTCCATCGGGCACCGACCTCGCCCTGCTCCGCCGGACACCCAGCAGCAAACCCAGCAGCGACGGGACAAAATGGGAGAGTGAGGCTGTCTCGCGGAGACGAGCTCTTGGCCGAGACAGATCGGTGCGTCGGGCCGGGCCAGTAGAGCCGGGATGCGGGGCTAGACCGCCTACAGCGCCTCAGAGCGCAGCGGGCCCGGCCCGTGGCCCAAGCGGCGGCTGCAGCTGGCACAGCTCCTCACCCGCCCTTCGCTTTCGCCTTTCCTCTTCTCCCTCCCCTGCTGCCCCGAGGGAGTCTCCACCCTGCTTCTTGTTCTCTCCCCCCTACTGCCCATCTCAGGACGGGGACCCCTCGATGGCGAAGGCGGCCAGGGCCCGCTAGGCTGAGCACCTCGCCGGAGCGACGAGGCTGGTGGCCACAGCGCTGTCGTCTGTCGCGAGGGGCTGCTGGGTGGGATGCGACTTTGGGCGTCCGAGCGGCTCTGGGTCGCTGTTTCCCCCGGCCCGGGGTCTGGAGAGCGGAGGTCCCCTCAGTGAGGGGGAGGAGGGGGAACCGGGCGCACCTGGTGACCCTGAGGTTCCGGCTCCTCCGCCCCGCGGCTGCGAACCCACAGCGGAGGAAGTTGATTGAAATTGCTTTCCGCTGCTGGTGCTGGTACGAGGGTATTGTCACAGTAGCAGCAACATGTCGACGGGGGACAGTTTTGAGACTCGGTTTGAGAAAATCGACAACCTGCTACGGGATCCCAAATCGGAAGTGAATTCAGATTGTTTGCTGGTGAGTAGCACTGTTGTCTCTTGCTTGTCTGGGGTTCTGCATGTACTGCCTTCCTCTTGCTTTCAGTCTAGTTAGATGCACAGGAAAGTCTCAGGTGTGCATAATCGCCTTGGAAAAAGCTAGATAGATTTCTGTTTCTCGAAGAATCTTGATGTACCACTGAAATCTCATCGCGTGGCCCTATTTACCGTTTGACTGACGCTGAACTTTTAGTTTTGACTCAGTTCATCAGATACATAAAACGAACTGCTATTGTAGGCATCATATAAAAGGTTATCCAGTCAAAATTATTACTATGTATATAGTTTGGTGAATGACAGTCTAAGTAATATTAATCTTCCCAATCGGTTTGACAGACTACTTTCCATTTACAACTGTTTAGTTTTTAGACTTGGAAATGATAATGAAGAATCGATATTGAGAAATTAATTTTTGACTAAAATGTCATCAGTCACTTGAGTCTGAAGAAACTTTTTGCTGAACTAATAAGTATGAAAACCCAAGGTAATTGATCATAGGTCATCACAATGTTGACTTCCTTTACAGTATTAATAGTTACAAAAAGTAACACACAGGTATTTTGTTATAACTGCTTTTTTTGGTGGTGGTGTACTTAACATTTTTACTTTTAAAACGTTCTAAAGAAGTTTGAAGAGTCACAGTCCTATTTTAGAAGTCGTTCAGAAGTTGATAGCATATACAGTTATCTGTAAATAATTGGAATTCTTAAGTTTGATCAGTTTCCCCTAATACTGATAGTTGCAAACTCTCCCTTTATTGAACTAAAAGTTATATAATTCTATTTTAATTCAAACAAAACCACATATTCTCTAAAAGTTTCAGGGAGTATGTATATAGATAGGATTCTACACTGTCTTCAGAGAATTAATGTTAGATATGCACAATTGGAGGATTAAGAGTAAGGGTACAAAATAATGCCTTTCAGAGAAATAATACCGTTTAAAAATCCCATCTTGAATCAGAAAAATTATGTAGATAGCTTAGATTTAACATGCATTTCAGTTACTCTGAATACCTGTGTATGTTTTTTGGTGTGTATGGTTTTGCAAGAAGGTTTCTTCCCAAAGCTTTCAAAATTAGTCAACGCATCGTTGGCTATTAAATAAGAGTATTGTGGGTTAATGTTTAAAGTGTCTCACCCACATTATGGATGCTCTTCATATTGAGAAGTAGTAAAGAAGGGTGATGCTTAATACAATTTAAAACATTTTATTGATTGAGAGAAATCGAAATAATTAGAAAACATTTTTCTAATAAGAATTTAATTCGTCTTTTAATATTTATCCAGTGTCCATATATCTTCGATTTTATTTTGCTTTTTATCTCCTTATTCCATGACGCCATGTTACAGGGAAGGTTTAGTGCTGTTTTTTTTTCCTTAGTTGTCTTCTAGACTCTTGGCATAGCTTCATTTGGTGGGAACCTCAACAGATATTTATTGAGATGTGGAGGAGGATACAATTAAATCAGTGCAAATTGATAGAGCCAAAGTATGCTTTCAGATGGATGGATAGGATTTAGATAGAGGGCACTTAACAGGAGGAGTGGAGGACACCATGTAGAGGGTGGAGACATGACTGGCTATGATATGTTTAGGGAAACAGAAGAAGATAAAGTTGAGAGGATAGATTGGGGTTAGATTGTGGAGGATTTGATTGCTTAGGGAAAGGAGTTTAGATTATCTTCAGTATGTTGTGACTATTAAATATTTATAAACAAGACTGTGCCAGGATGAATGAAGAAGATGAATCTGGTAGTTGTGTGCAAGAGGGGTTAGTACGGGAAAAGACTGGAGAGGATGAGATTGGGGACTTCTAAAAAAATTATCATAATAGTCCAGCAGTGATTGAAGCCCAAAATTGGGGCACGAGAATGAGAAAGGAAGAATTGATGGAAGTTGATTGACAGAGGGCTGGGGAGAAGGGGAAACCAAACAAAGAGGCGATAGTCAGATGACTGTAAAAATGTTGAGCCTGGATCATTGGGAGAATGGTGAAAATATCAATGTCAGGTTTGGAAATCTCTTTTGAAGAATAGGCTTACAGATAAATTCAATTTTAGATTTGTCGTGTTTGAGGGGATAGTGGGATAGTATATATGTCATGAAGAAATGACCTATATGCTATTGGTAATACGGATCTAAGCTCATAAATACAGAAAACGATTTGGAAATCATTTGCACAGAGGTGCGAGTTGAAACTGATATAATGATAAAGGAGAAATTGAAGAAGGGAGAACTGAGGGTGAAAGATAAAGGTTGACCAAAGAGGAAGAGTGAAGGAAGTAAGCAGTTATGGCTTTTAGAGTTAGGACAACTAGGTGTCACGGAGTCTAAGACTTCTGAAAGAACATTTTGAAAAAGAATAGTCAACAGATAGGTTTGTGTTTCCCCCCCCCGTTTTAATCATATACTCTTGGCCCTTTTTTCTGTTAGTTCCACAACTGTTTATTGATATCTGTTATTGAAATTTTATTGACATATCAATCTGAACTTGGTGAAAAAGATTTTTTTTTTGGAGACAAATCGTTTTTCCAGTTTTGTAGTGTCTGGTGTGAATTTTCTTCGCATGGTATTTTATGTTTATCATTGAGCTATCATTCATTTATTCATTCAGAATAACCTATCAGGTCACTTTACCTTTTTCAGGGAGTCGTTCTTATTCTTCCCTGTCTGGGCTTTGGACTTTTCATGTATTGTAGGGACAGTACCCCTTTTGCATTGGTTTTGCCTTTCTATTATTTTGACCTTTGTTGGTTTATTTAATTGATACGTATTGAGTATATATTATGTGCCATGTGCAGTACTATAGTTCTAGATTTTTTTTTTTGTAATCTCAAAAAAATAAGGTTGTTAAATTATGTTTATTCTTTACTTCTTTTACTAGATCCACTCTTTAGAAAAGGAAGTTCCCAAACCTTTTGGTTTCAGACAGTTTGCTGGCAAATGTCTTTTTAAGTCACTTTACCCACAAAATAGATTTTTTGTTGGGACACTAATGACTATTAGTAGTTATAAAATAATGTAGCTGGAAGAACCATAAGTAGCTATCCAAACTTTTCTTGAACACCTATAATTGATTTCAAGAACTGAATAAGTCCACTTTTCATGTTATAAATATAAATGCTAACACTGCAAATACTAAATATACATAGTAAATATAAATAAGTCTGCAAATATTAAGATAATATTATGATAATATTCACTTGTTTCCTAGATCTTTCAAATTACTCAGTGTTGGTTTCTTCTAAATCAGATTCTTTCCAGTGTTTTAATGGTTCCTTACATTTTATCTAGGGCTTGTAACAATTTCTTGGTAATTTTGAGTACTTCTGAAAACAGTATGGGATAAAGTTTGATTAAATCTGTTTAATCTCTGTAGAGGAAAAAAATGCATATGATTTGTAAATTAAAAGAGAAAGAGAAGTGGGTGGAATGGTTAGGAATACATTTGTTGTGAAGTTTGACATACATTTCATGAAATACAGCTTCTTGTCTATAGCATGTTTATTAGCACGCTGCTTCAGGTTGCTAGTAAAGAGCATGACCTTTTTTCCAGTTTTGTAGCTGGTGGAGGTGTAGCAGTGGGTGGCAGGAAGGGAAGGGAAGTAATATTAATTGAACTGCACATACTAAGTTCTAACACTGTGCTGTCCCCACTGAACATATTTGTTTTTACCATTTCTCAGTCAGTTTTTCAGAATGCAGAAGGCAAATATAAATGAAGTTCCAGCTGTTGGTCTTTGAGTTTTTTAAATTCTCTTTTCCTGGGCTTCTTTAACCTAGTGCTTTTTTCATTGCCGACAACTTTGTCTCAATCTTTGGCCTACAGTACTTACGTTTCTTTTCACTCTCTTTGGAAAATTCATCCATTCTTACAGCTTCAACTACCATCATCACTGTGCGCAAGATACCTGTATTAGTCTGTTTCTGTTGCTTATAACATAACTACCTGAAACTGGGTAATTTGTAAGAAAACGAAATTTATTGCTTACAGTTTTAGAGACTGGGAAGTCCAAAATCCAGGGAACACATCTGGTGAAGGCCTTGTTGATGGTGACAGTGACCTAGGGGTCTCACATGGCAGAAATGGCAGAGCAGAGAGAGACTCTCACATGTTCTTTTTTTAAAGTCTTCAGAACCATGCCCATGAACTAAGGCACAGTCTTTACAATCTAATAACCTCTTCAAGACCCCACCTTTCAATTATCATGATAGGATTTCACACCCTCAGCAGTTACAGTGGAGATTAACCTTCAATGATTTTTGAGGGGGCCATTCAATCCACTGCATTACCTAAATCATTATTTTTAGTCCTTTATGTTGTTTTAAATTATTAATATATGACTGCCTAAATATTTGGCATTTCTACTTGGGTGTCATGTTATCACTCAGATTCCTCATACTCCAAAATAAGCTTTCTCCCATAAATTTACCTGTTCTGTCGTTAACACCACTGCTGTCATTGTCACTAAACTGGAATTTTTATTGTGAACTTTTTTGGCAGTCCTAGTCTATACTTTGGGTTATTACAATAGATTTTAGGTAGCATTTCAGCACCTAGATTATTGCTGTATAATTCCTCTGTATGCCCTGCCAGTTGAATTGATCACATTTGGGATTATGTTACTGTTGGTGGAATGAAAAAACCCGATGTCATTAAATCTTTGGGCCTTAAAGCTGTATGCCTGCCAGTGTTCATAATTTGTGAGTTAGTGGGTGTTACCAATATCAGTTGTATATCTGGTTAGTTTGTACCTGACTGTCTTAATGTTAATGTGTTGCAAGAAGTTTTTTAAAAAACAAATTATTCTCATGATTCATTTATTCATTCAGCAAATCTTTGTGTAGAGTCTAAACGTGGATTCACATCTAGTCTTTGCAATGTACTTGCTGGAGGATTTTAGGTGAGTTATTTTAACCTCTCAAAGCTTGCATCATCTTCAGGAAAATGAGGTGGGGGGAACGGATAACAGTACTAGATTTTTGCAAAGATTAAATAATATAGTAATTATCACATAATTAAAATAATAATAATAATAAATAAAGCAGTTATCACAGCATATGGCATTTAGTACACTTTTGATAATTGGTAACTATTGTGATATTTTATAGCATTCCTGTTATATGCTAGTCACTGCCTTAGGCTAGAAGTTGTTATTTATTATCTTCTCTAAATGCAGAGTAATTTATGTGGCACCTCAAACTGTGCTCTAAGTTCATAATCCAGTTGTGCTTTATTGAAACATCCAAACCAATTGTAACTGAAAATGGAAACATTTAGATGGGTTCAGTAGACTGGGAAGGGGCTTTTAGAGATCATTTATTCATTTAGTCATGATTTATAACATACCTACTTTGTGCCAAGGGTTTAGATTGATATGAAAGGCAATTGGGAGTTAACTTGTGGAGATTTAGTTATATTGCTCTCTTTCTGTGTGTGTCTTTTATACTTTCAGTTTGTATTTGGTAAATAGGCACCCAGTGGGTGTATGGAGAGGTGGCTCAGAGTAACAGCTGAGGCATGAATTGGGTCATTCATTAATCTCTTGAGTCAGAAATGTTTGTAATCCAGAAAAAGGAACCACATATAAAATTTTATAATGAACAAAGAGTAAATTCTCAGTTTTCGATTAGGCTTTATATAACTTTACAGCTTAGTTTTATTTTATGTCTTAAGTTTGCTATTATGCATATACAGTGAAAACTACAGATTTCATTGTGACAAATGGCAGAAAAACCCACTTACCAAGAAATATTACATATGGAGTTCTGTTGCTGAAGATAATCCAATGGTTCCACTTACCCATTCTCATCCTCACTATAAAAAGGGTACATTCATGTAGTTTAAGTCTACAGCATAACTCTTGGATACCACACATGTATAGGCAAGAAGACGAACAGATAGTACCATATTTGACAATGGAAAAAATATGTGTATATTTTCAAATATGCTATTAGCACGGTGTAGTGAAAAGAATGCTGAACTGGAAATACAGAGCATTGGCATATCCTTCTTTTACTCTTAACTCTGTGTGATCAAGTAAATCTTTTTTCTTGTCTGGGCTTCAGTTTCCCCATTTGTAGAATGAAGTTGGACCAGGTAGTTGCTGATGTCCTTTGTGTCTCTAAAAATTCTATGAGTCTTTATTATACTTCAATAAAAACTTTTAAAAATTGTCATTGAGGGCCGACCCCGTGGCGCACTCGGGAGAGTGCGGCGCTGGGAACGCAGCGATGCTCCCCCCCCCATGGGTTCGGATCCTATATAGGAATGGCCGGTGCGCTCACACCACACCAAGGGTTGCAATCCCCTTACCGGTCACGAAAAAGACAAAAAAATATATATATTGTCATTGATTTGTCATTTAAGAAATAAAATTTTAAAAGTTAAGTGGTGTTGGGGTAGAAATGTCAGAATAGGAACTATCTTTGCTAAGTGCTGTTTTTGGAAATAGTTCCTAAACTAATTTTAATTGTTATATTTGGCACTTATTTTTTAAATATGTGATTTGTGTTCATAACTGTGAGAATTTGTACTTTTTGAATAAAGTGGTAATTAAGTCACTCATTTGTTTATCCATTACAATATATGTATGTGGTTCTCTAATATATCTGCCCTCCTTGTTTGGGATTGTAAAATATAGGATGCATTTTCATTATAGTTCCTAGACAATTAGTAGAAAGCTAGATGTTCAGATTAATGTCCAGTCTGATGTCTCAGGCGAGAGGTTACCTTATATTTGTGTTATATTTTAGAAGGCAGGCTAACCTGTGCTCCTCTTTACTGATCCATACTTCCTACAATGACTTTTGACAAGAAATTGAAATTTTTTTTCAGATCGTCTGGAACTAATTTTGAAAGTGGACCCAGAGAACTCTTCTTTTTTCTCTTTACTATTACTCATTCGTGCAAAAAACGTTTGTTTGGTATGTACTGTGTGCTAGGCACTCATAGGTAATGGGACACCATAGTGAGTAAAAACAAACATGGGCCCTGCTTACACAGAATTTATAGTCTCAGGAAAAGGATTAAGTAAATGTCTATCATACTAAGATAAGTGTGGGATAAGACTTCAAGAGGAGATAAGAAATATATGGAGATATATGGTCATGCCTTTTCTTTAAGGTTTGGGATATATTTAAAGATTTGTGGTAAAGCAGTCTTAGGGTATAAGTTTTAGATATGAGTCTGTAGATTGTTTGTATCAGATTCACTTGAGGAACTTGTTAAAAATGGAATCTGGAACTATGCCCAGACAAACAAAATCAGAATTTTTGTAGATGAGTCCTAGGATTCTACATTCCATAAAATGTGGATTCTTAAGACACACTCAAGTTTGAAAAGTATAGTTATAGAGGAAAGAACATGGATTTTTCTTTTGCTTGTAATTTTAAAATGAAAAATTTCAAACATATGCAGAAGTAGGGTAGTGAACTTATTTTTCCTCTTTTTGGCAGCTGGCCTGTATGGAGATCTGAGTCCTTGACCTTGTTGTTACAACACCATGCTCAAACCGACCAAGCTAACTGACCACCCCCCACCGCCCCATATTATGCAGTTTTAAAAATTTTGTCACACTTGATTAATCATTACTCTTTTTACCCCAAAATATTTTTTTTTTCCTTTTTGTCTTTTTTCGTGACCGGCAACGGATCGCAACCCTCAGTGTCGCGCCCGTACCGGACCGGGACCGGCAACGGGATCGCAACCCTCGGTGTTGCGCCCGCACCTCGCTCAGCCAGTGAGCGGCCGGTCTGTATGTGGGATCCGAACCCTCGGAGGGAGCGCCGCCGCACTGTAGCAGTGCGCCACCGGGCCGGCCCCTACCCCAAAATATTTTAAAGTAAATTCTAGATATTGTTATTTCACCTTTACATACTTCAATAAGCATCTCTAAAAAAAACCCACAAAGTACATTTTCTTACATAACTGCAATGGCCATTATCATGCCTAACAAAATTAAAAGCTTTATATAATTAATTCCCAGTTTACATTCACATTTCCCTGACTGTCTAAAACAATGTCTTTTTTACAGTTTCTTTATTAGAATCTGGATCTAGACAAAGTCCGCATGTTGCTTTTGTTAGATCTTTTTAAAGTCTTTAAGTGTCTTTTTAATGTAGAGAAGTCTCATTCCCCCAACTTCTCCCTCCCACTCCCGATCGATCCTGTCTTGTTGAAGAAACTAGGTCAGTGGTACGATCAAGAGATACAGGTCTGGTAGGCCCACCCTTAATAATGCTAAGGTTGATCATTGTGTTTGGGTGACAACAGCCTTTGATAACTTCCTTTGTAAAATCCTGATTCATTGACCTTTCATCTAATGGTTTCATTCATTGATGTTAGGTGAGTCAGTTATTTCCTTAGGGATAGCAAAATAACGATTTTCTAATTCTTTCATTCCTTTCACATTTGTTAACTGTAATTATTCTGTTAAGAGAAGAATTTTAACTCATCATCTAGGGCTGTTTGTTTACCATGAAATATAGGATGAATGCTTCAGTTTTTCTCTGCCGCTTTTCAGAGTAAGGTATTTTGGAGCCATACCGTGATAGACATGGCACAGTCATATTGGGTAATTTGAGGGAAGGACTATTTACAAAGTTATAGACAATATTTAAGGAAACTAGTAGGGATAATGCAGTACCCCTTGGACTAGTAACCCCTTGGAAGGGAACTGCTACCACCTCTGTGCCCAAAGTGAGCGCAGCTGGGGAGGGTAGCTTTATGGGGGAGGGCTGTCTGGCAGGGGGTGTGGTTTGAAGTAGAAAGAAGCATGTTGATCTGGCAGTAAGGGAACCAGGGGAACAATGGAGTCCCCCATTGCCTGAAAAGCTAATACAGGTTGAGCATTCCAGATCTGAAAATCTGAAATCTGAAATACTCCAAAATCTTAAAATTTTTGAGCACCTGTGTGATGCTCAAAGGAAATGCTCATTGGATTGTTTGTAATTTGGATTTTTGGATTTAGCATGCTCTACTAATGTGAACATTCCAAGATTTAAAAAAAAAAAAATTTGGAACACTTATGTTCCCAAGCATTTCAAATAAGGCAAATTCAGCCCTATACAAAAGAGCCCATTGATACAGGCCATAAGGCTCAGCAAACAAGATATAGCCAGCATTTATTTATTTATCTCTTTCTGTTATTTTGTTTTTTATTTTTGGCATCATTGTGGAAACATTTTAAAAAATATTTTCAGTATGTTTTAGTCAATTTCTGCCATCCTTGCTGATACTCAACTTATGTCTTTGGTTAACAAGAGCTTCTTCACGTTGGCTCCCATGCTATTTGTATATGACTGTAGTAATCTTTGGTAGAGCATCCTTGTTATTTTGCTCCAATAAGATGCCAAGGCTCATCTTGTACATTTCTTTGCCCCAGACTTAGAAGTCAACCATTCCTCCAGCAAACACTTTCCTTTTAATGGGGAATGATATTCTGAATATTCATTGCTACTTGGTTGAAATTGTTTCTTGTCCTTGTTCAGTGAATAGAGCTGTGATATTTTATTATTGAAAAGAAATTTGTACTTTATACTTATTTCACCAGCATGGCATCTGTTAGGCTCTTTAATTTCAGGTTGTTTTCAATGTTTAAGAATTGCTTTCTTTCATTTTTGATTTCATTTTATTTTTGTGTGTATGTAGAACATTTACATGGTTTAAAAGTGAAAACTATACGACATATATTCAGAAGATTCTTACTTCCATCCACGTTCTCTCTACCCTGTTTTTTTCCCTTTGCCATTTTTATGTTTTTTTTAAATTTAATATTCCAGCTTTTCTTCTTACAAATATAAGCAAATATGTATACATACATACATATGTATGTATGTTTATATTTATATTTCTACCCCTTGCTGACACAAAAGGTGACATACACCTTACCCCAAACTGGTGTATGATCTTCCTCATTCCTTTTTGCAGCTGCATAGTGTTCCATTTTGTGGATGTTAACATTGTTTATTCAGTCTCCTATCCATGGACATTTGAGTTGTTTATAATCTTTTGATATTAGTGAATAACATTGTGCATAAGTCATTTCATGTTTTAGTCAGTGTGTCTTTGGAGTGGATTCCTAGAAGTGGGATTGTTGGGTCAAAGGTACATGCATACGTAATTTGCTCACTATTGCAATATTCTCCCTTCCCTAGGAGTTGTGCTGTTTTACATTTCCACCAGTAATATATGGGATTTTCTATTGCCTTCACCAAGAATATGTTGTAACACTTGAATTTTTGTTCATCTGGTAGGTAAGAAGTGGTATCTTAGTGAAGTTTTAATTTATATTTCTCTTATGAGTAAGGTTGAACATCTTTTCATATTTTAAAGGCCATTTGAATTTCTTCTTCTGTGAGCTGCCTGTCCATATTTTTTTGCCCATTTTTCTATTTTTCTCTTCTCAGTATTTAGGAGCTCTTTATGTATTAGGGATCTTAGCTCTTTTTCTATGGTAAAATGCAATTTTTGTTTTGCAATTTGTCATTTCTTTTCAGCTTTGCTCCTGCATTGTTTTTTTGCCATACAGGTTTTCAAAAATGTATTCAAATCATTGGTCTTTTCTTTTGTTGCTTCAAGATTTTTTTGAGTCATAGTTAGAAAGGTCTTCCCCATGTCCAGTTTATAAAGGGATTCATCCATATTTTTTTCTAATACCTCTTTTGTTTCAGTTTTTACTTTTAGATCTCTGATCCATTTGGAATTTTTCATGGTATGATGTAGTTTGAGATACATTCAATTTTGTTTTTATTCAAATTGCCATCTGGTTGTCTCCACAGCATTTATTTTAAAATGCTTATCTTTATTGATTTGAGAGGCCACTTTCTTCATATATTAACTTTTTATATGTACTTGGGATTATTTCTAAACACTGTTCCATTGGTCTATTTTGCCTGTTCGTGTGCTAATACCATACACTCAATTATAAAGCCTTTATAATATCTTTTCAGCTTTTAATATCTAGTAGTGCCATCCTCCACCTGCATTCTTCCACGCACATACACTGTCACACTGAAGAGCATGGGTTTTTTAGATAGGGATAAATAGCTTTGGTATTTACTTACTGGCCTTGGTCCTTGGACACTTTACTAAAGCACTGTGATATCCAATTATCCCATCTCTGAAATGGGATGATGATACCCACCTTGTACTGTTGTTGTGAGGATTAAATGACATAAGCAGAATGTCTTGTCAAGTACCTGTCCACTGAGTTAATGTATACACTGATTTCCAAGAATGTGGGTATGGTATAGTAGAGAAAAACCATACAGGGAGTCTGGGCCTTGAATTCTACTTTTGACTATGTAAATTGTAAACTGAAAAATTATATGGGCTTGGACAGATTATATTTCCTCTCTGAACTTTGGTTTTATTTAGGAGTATAATACAAAATTTACTAATCAAAACCATCTGTAAATTAATTAGTCTTTAGATACAAGTTTCTTTAAAATCCCAACCTTATCAGAAATTTTTGTTATTGATGTATGCTTCTATTTATTCTTTCAATGATTGCTTGAATTTTACTACTTCTGTAACAGTAAGACAAAGAATATGTTTCTCTGATTTTTATCATCTACCCTAAAGGTGTTTACTCATGTCATCCTAATTGTATTTCCTCTGCTCCTTTCTATTAGGCTTGCAGTTAGGGAGACGGTGTTGCATAGTGGTTAAGAGCATGAGTTCTAGAGCCAGACTGATTTTAAATCCCACCCATGGCAGCCACTTATTAGCCCTGTGACTTTGGGCAGAATTCTTTTTTTTAATTAATTAATTTTTTTATTGAAGCATAATCGATTATACATATTTGTGGGGTACAGAATTGTATATCTATACCTGAGTACAATGTGTGATGATCATATCAGGATAATTAGCATATTTATCATTACAAAACATAATCATTGTGTCCATTGACCAATTTCTCCCTAACCCTCTCTCCTACCTCTATTCACCACAGTCCTTCTGTTCTCTCCTTCTGAAAGTTCAGTGTATTATTGTGTCCTTCCTGCCTCCCTCTCTTCCACTTATAAGTGACTGCATGTGGTATTTCTCTTTCTGTGCCTGGCTTTATTTTTTTAATTTTTGAAACATAATTGTATGTATCTGTGGGGTACAGCGTTGAGTTATTGTGATTGTTGTATCTTTCTTTCTTTCTTTTTTTTTTGGTGGCTGGCTGGTGCAGGGATCTGAATCCTTGATCTTGGTGTTACTGCACTCTAACCAACTGAGCTAACTGGCCAAGTTTTAACTTTTTAGAGGCTCAAACACATCATCTTCAAATAAGATTAATCATAGACTCTCATAGGGCAGCTAGGAATATTAAATGCAATAAAGCATGTGAAGTGCTTTGCATAGTTTATGTCATTTAGTAAATGTTAGCTGTCATTATCATCATCATCGTATACCTTCGTGATTTGTCCTTGGGAAAAAGAAGTTTTGTATGGACTAAGTGGACTATTATCTACCTCCTTACTCCACAGGCCAGCTCTTTATTTAATTGTGTGATCTTAGACAAGTTATCCAACTTCTTTGGGCCCAAATATATTTATTCTGCAAAACGGGAATCATGATTTTACTTAATGTTCTATTTATTTATTTATTGGCAGCTGGCTGGTGCAGGGATCCAAACTCTTGACCTTGGTGTGACCAACACCTTACTCTAACCAACTGAGCTAACCGGCCAGCCCCATAGGTTTTAATTATGAGGAGTAAACGAAATAGTTTATATGCAGTGCCATATTTACATGCAAGTGTTAGTAGTTACTCTTTTTCTTGTTTTACCTTTATGGTATAGATTTGATGAAGGTTCCACTGTAGGTAATAATATTACTTGGAAACTTGGGAGAAAATTAGAATGGGATACTTTATTTGAAATGTTTATTGAATCTGATCTTTATTTTCTGTTCTTGCTGCCCTACCCAAATCCAAATTTTCAATCCAACATTCTTGGATTAGTGGGACAGCCTAGCAGTTTGACCATATAGTCCATACTATGTCTTTGTTTTTCTTAACTTTAGTGCTAATTGTCATGTTGGTCTCAGCCTACCTATTTATCTAGACTTAATTCCCTCCATTCCCCAAAATAGACTGTGCTCCAAGTGGATTTTCTTGCTTTTTCTAGTATTTTGTCTGCTCTTTCCTACCTTTGCTGTCATATTTTTAGGACCTACCTTTCTCTCTTCTTGAGTTTTTCCCCATGTCCTCCTTACCAGTTATCTTTATAGTCTAACAAATCACAGCTCATGGGCTGTTATTTTCTTTTTTGAACTCCTGTAGTATTTATAATCTGTCTAATGTAGTATAGAACTTGGTCACAGTTATCTCATATGGGTCTATCTTGTGTGATAATCTTATCTCTCTAGTGAGAATTTCTTGAGGACTAAGCATAATTCTGGACATTAATGTTCAGTTAATACTTAGTTGTTGTGAGTAATTATCCCCCTTCCTCATTCCCCTGGTCTTTCCTTTTCTTCCTTTAAATTAATTAAGACACTTTCTCGTGTCTTAATTAGTCTTTAGATACAAGTTTCTTTAAAATCCCAACCTTATCAGAAATTTTTGTTATTGATGTATGCTTCTATTTATTCTTTCAATGATTGCTTGAATTTTACTACTTCTGTAACAGTAAGACAAAGAATATGTTTCTCTGATTTTTATCATCTACCCTAAAGGTGTTTACTCATGTCATCCTAATTGTATTTCCTCTGCTCCTTTCTATTAGGCTTGCAGTTAGGGAGACGGTGTTGCATAGTGGTTAAGAGCATGAGTTCTAGGGCCAGACTGATTTTAAATCCCACCCATGGCAGCCACTTATTAGCCCTGTGACTTTGGGCAGAATCATTTATATCACTTTCTCGTAAGTGATATAACCGAACTTGAATTTTTGTAGGCAAAAAGAATTTATAGATTCACGGAAACCTGATCTCATTAAAGGTAAAGATTCAGTTGAACTTCAGTGAGAACTGGAACTTGGGTCTCAAATGCAAGTAAGCCCCTATCTCTGTATTCTCTTATTCTTTCTGTTGGCATCATTCTCTCTCATGGTCAACTGGTTTTAATCACCCGTGGAAAATACAGCTGCCCAGAGCACTGGAGCTTTATATCTAATAGCTTCACCTTCAAGCACTGACTTCAAATCTTTGCGTCTCAGGTCTGGAGCTCTGGAAGAAAAGATTCATTGGTTACACCTGGGTCAGGTGCCCACTCCTTGATTAATCAATTGTGATAAGGAAAGGTAGGGCCACATGAGAACTATGTGAATGGGAGGTGGTTCCCAGGAAAATGAGAGCAGTGGGGCAGGGCAGACAGTACCATTGATGTTAATTATACTACCCCGTCCTCCTACCCTCTTTTCTCTGACCTTGGTAGATCACTTAAACTCTCCTAAACTGTAGTTTCCTCAGTCTTTAAAATGGAGTTAATAATTTACTTCATAGGGTAGTGATAAGGATTAAATGAGATAATCTAGAAAGCAGTGTTTGAAATCTCACAAAAACAATAGTGTAACCTGTTGATAAATGGCTACTCCTTGGTCCCTTTAACCGACATGCCCTGTGCTCATCTGGTCTGGCCCCAAATGTTTTTCACCTACTGGAACTTATCCTGCCATTCCAGGTGTTTAACTGGCCTTTTGGCATTATCACACTCAACCCTATCCCCCATAGTGTCTACCATCTTTTTGAGTATAAGAGGAGGAAGAAGTTATTAACCTCAGATAGCTTTTATAGTTTTAGACTAAGTATTTACTATTAAATGAATGATAGTTAAATTATAATGTGAATTAAAACAGTGGGCTTGTTTTATAATTGTAGCATTCAGCTCAGTTCCTGCCTCTCTTTTCTTTCTTTTAGTAGTTCCAGAGTAGCCACTGAATTTAGTGAATTGAAGGCTAAGAGTCTATTATATAGGTTTTTTTCCTTTTTGCCTATATTAATTAGGGATCTTTTGATTACAAAGGACTGAAAACCAAATTCATATTAAGCAATAAAGAACATATTGCCTCTGAACAATTTATAGGTAGATTGTAGCTTCAGGAAAGTCTCAATTCAGGGCTCAAATGATGTGACTGGCAGCTGGTTTTCTCGATCTGCTTCTTTGGTATTATCTCCCTTCTTGGGTAGACAACTTCTTGTGGTTGAAAGGTGATTGTAAGTAGCTTCCAAGACTGCTTGTTCAGATACAGTGGAAAGAAAAAGGCTTCTAACCATCAAATAGAGTTTCTAATTGATTTGACCAGCTCAGATCACATGCCCATAATTGAACCAATCATAGTAGTCAGAAGAATGGCATGCTGATGAGCTTAGGCCTGCATCTCAGAACTGGGGGTGAGCTAGTTTATACCAAGATGTATTAGGGTTGCATGAGAGAGGGGTGGAAATTGGAGTTCATTTACCAAGATAAAGGGAAATGACAGCTGTGCATTCCCAAACAACAAATATTTACTAAAGTGGAGACATCATTAGGAGAAACCCAAATAATGATAGTTTATTCTCTGGTTTTTTTACAAATGACTTTTTTACTAAATTATTAAATTATCTGGCATTAGAATAAATATTGCCAACCAGTTGCCACTTAAGATCAACAACTGGGATAACATTTGGTCCTTTAAGGGAAGGATACCTGTATGCTTGCTTTGCCTTGATGATATGTCTTTCTGTGACATAGTGAAAGATTTCTAAATACCTGTTGATGGATCAGCCACATCAAATACAGATTCTTGTGCTTCACTATAGCCCTATCATATGCGAATTGGAGCTGGGAGATGTAGTATGTTGGAATTTGTATTCTTAGCAGGGCTTAGGTGATTGCATGGCCAGGTTTGGGAAGGACTGAATAGTTGTCAAGTAGGTACACATTATGACTTCTGCATGCATCTTTTGAGAAGCCGCTGTGGGGAAAGCAAAGTAAATTGAAGTAGGAATTAATGGAAAAAGTCTTGCCTCTCATTTCAAGAAATTCTTTTCTCTTTTTAAAAATGTTAAAAAAACACTAGGTTATATGAAAGAGGATGAGCATTTCCTGACATTTGCTGAAAAAGCTGGTTTGTTTATTTTGTTTGGTTGACCTGATTTTGGGGGTGGGGGGTGGGAATTAATTATAATACAGAATCCAAATAAAGTGATTCCCTTAGTCATAATTATAACTCTCCAATGCATTGTTCCTTTACCTGCCAAAAGGAAACAACTTACTGTATTCTTCAGTAACTCATGAAGAAATTGTTCTATGTGAAGAGGCTATAAAATAAAATAATAGTTTACTATATGTAAAAACAGATATTTTCATAAGTCCAAAGGAGATTAGAAATTTACTATTTCTTTTTTTTTTTTTTTTTGTCTTTTTCCGTGTCCGGCAACGGATCGCAACCCTCAGTGTCGCCCCCGTACCGGACCGGGACCGGCAACGGGATCGCAACCCTCGGTGTTGCCCCCGCGCCTCGCTCAGCCAGTGAGCGGGAACCGGTCTGTATGTGGGATCCGAACCCTCGGCGGGAGCGCCTCCGCACTTCCCAAGCGGCGCACTAGCCCAGTGCGCCACCGGGCTGGCCCAGAAATTTACTATTTCTATAAGATTAATTTCTTTTTTCTAAAAGAAAACAAATTTTGATTACTTAAATAGCTCTTGGGCTTCTGAGCTATTGAATTTTGAGATACTCATGCTCTACATGTGAGCTCCATTAGAGCAGGAATCCGTTTGTCTTGTTCTCTTTATGTATCGCTAGTTCTTGGAACCTGGCACATTGTAAATTTTCAGTAAGTATTTGTTGTTGAATTACTAGAAAATGTCTTTTGCTTGTTTGTTTCAGTAACAGAAGCCAAGAATGGTTGACATCATGTTAGGAAATATGGTATAACTGGTAATTTGTTATTATATAAACTGTTATCTATTCTGGGGATAACATATTTTAAAACTATAAGAGGTCTTTATGAAGATATAGGTGTTTTTTTCCCCTTCTGATATCCCTAAATCTTGGCTGAAGGACCAGAAGCCAATAATGTTCATTTTTACAAGACTTTGCACATTCATTATTTAATCTTTGTAACAATCTTGTGGGCGGGAGAAGGCAGATACTATTCCCACTTTATGAATAAAAGTAAACCTTAGAAAAGGTAAATGAATTGCCTAAAGGCATGTAGCCAGTGAGTGGCAGACTTTCTGATCTTTAGTCTGTAGTATAGTTGAAAGAGTATCAAAGTTGTAGATAACATTCCACAGAGAGAAGTGCTTCCATAGTGCTTATGAGTACTTTGTACACAGGATGCTCTAAATGGGGGCCAACTATTCCTAGTTTTCTGAGTTTTTCTCATGAATGGATGTTGAATTTTGTCAAATGCTTTTTCTGCATGTATTGATATGACTATAATTATTCTTCTTTAGCCTGTTCATATAATGAATTATGTTGGTGGATTTTTTTTTTTTTTTTTGTCTTTTTTTGTGGCCGGCAACGGATCGCAACCCTCAGTGTCGCGCCCATACCAGACCGGGACCGGCAACGGGATCGCAACCCTCGGTGTTGCACCCACACCTCGCTCAGCCAGTGAGCGGCCGGTCTGTATGTGGGATCCGAACCCTCGGCAGGAGTGCCGCCGCGCTCCCAAGCGGTACACTGTAGCAGTGCGCCACCGGGCCGGCCCTGTTGGTGGATTTTTGAATATTGCATAAGTCTTGCATCTTTGGAATAAACCCTAGTTATTTATGATGTATAATTCTTTTTATACATTGCTGAATTCTATTTGCTAATATTTTATTAAGAACTTTTGTGTCTATATTCATGAAAGATATCGGTCTGTAGTTTTCTTCTTTTGTAGTGACTATCCAGCTTTGTGGCATCAGGGTATCAGCTGTAGAAAATGAATTGGAAAGTGTTCCCTCCTTTTCTGTTTTCTGGAAAAGATTGTGTAGAATTGGTGTTAATTCTTCTTTAAACATTTGGTAGAATTCTTCAGAGAAACCATCTGGCTATGGAGATTTCTTTTTTTTTTTTTTTGTAGACTTTACACTATTAATTAATAATACTATTTAAATTATTTTATTTATGTTGGGTTAGTTGAATTAGTTTGTGCTTTTTAAGGAAGTGTCCATTTCCTTGAAGTTGTCAAATTTATATGTAGAGTTTTTCATTCCTTTTTTACCCTGTGTATATTTTCAGGATCCTTAGTGATAGAGCCTATTTAATTTTTTTCTATTTCCTCTTATTTTCATTTTGGTATTGGTAATTTGTGTCATCTCCTTTCCTTTCTTAATCTTGGTAGAGATTTGTCAATTTGATTGAACTTATCAAAGAACCAAGCTTTTTGTTTTATTGAATTTTCAATATTTTTTGTTTTCATATTTATTAATTTTTGTTCTTATCTTTATTGTTTCCTTTCTTATGGTTGCTTTAGGTTTAATTTGGCTTGTCTTTTTCTAGTTTCTTGAGAAAGGAACTTAGATTATTGATTCAAAATCATTACTCCTTCCTAATACGAAAATTTTCTGCTATATGTTCCCTTTCAGCATTGCTTTAGCTGCATGTCACAAATTTTGATACATTGTGTTTTCATTTTCATTTAATTCAATGTGTGTGTGTATTTTTTTTTTTTTCGGCTGGCCAGTATGGGGATCTGAACCCTTGACTTTGGTGTTACAACACCGTGATCTAACCAACTGAGCCAACTGGCCAACCCTTTTTCTTTTTTTTTTTGTCCTTTTTGTGACTGGTAAGGGCATCGCAACCCTTGGCTTGGTGTCGCCCGCACCACGCTCAGCCAGTGGGCACACCGGCCATCCCTATATAGGATCCGAACCCGCGGCGGGAGTGCCACTGCGCTCCCAGCACCGCACTCTCCCGAGTGCGCCACGGGCTCGGCCCGGCCAACACTTAATTCTTTTTTTTTTTTTTAATTTTTAATTTT